>NW_010966274.1:799271-819271 GCF_000463585.1 Tarenaya hassleriana
GGTTGTCCAGAACGGACGGACCGCTGGCGCAGTCCGGAACGTCCGTTCCAGACCGCAGAACGGACGGACCAGACTGTCGGCAGCGACCAAAGTCGCAAATTTCGTCCGGACCGACCTGAAAACGACGTTTACCCACCTATTGACGACCAAAGACCCGATTTTTCAACACCATGGACCCCATAACTCAATTATTCGGTCTGAAATCCGAATTTTTCGCTACAAATCGCCTCAGTTTCTTCATCTCCTCTCTACCCTCATCTCTCTCTGCAAATCCGAAATTTTCATCCTAAGTCCGAGCGATTAACGCCTCAATTCGGTCTCTACAGAACAAGGGGAGCATCATCAAGCTTCCCATCCATCGTCCAGAACACGGGCTTAACCCGAGGTGAGTGAATTCGAGTTTAATTCGGAAGTCTGTTAGACATGGGGTTTTGGGTTTTGGGTGATTTCGTGCGAAATTGATGTTTGATTTGTGTTGTGCATGCAATTTTATGAGTTTTAGTGTTATACCCATAGTGAACCATGCATGTTTATGTATTTTGGTGAAAATCCGAGGACCAGAACGTCCGGTCTGAGGTCAGACCGTCCGTTCTAGGTCCGCAGAAGAAAACGCGAAGTCTGGAGGTTGAAGACGACTCCAGAACGTCCGTTCTGCAAGTCCGGAACGTCCGTTCTGACTTGCCAGAACGTCCGTTCTGGACGAAACGGAACGTCCGTTCCGCACTTGCCAGACCGTCCGGTCTGACGAGACGGAACGTCCGTTCTGAACCGATCGGTCTAGGACTAGACCGATCGGTCTGAAAAAAAAATGAAAGCTAAGTCATACCCCGGAGTAACGGAACTGAAAATTTTCACCATGAGGAAAATTGAAAAACATAATAAGACGGGTCTAATATTACCCCGGCTAAAATTATGAAAAAGTGAAAAATATAAATTATACCGGAATTACGGGCCAGACCGGACCCCACGTAGTCTGGACCCAAAATGAATAACAGGTAAGGTTAGAAACCACGGAATGAACCGAACTGGTTATCCGGGCGGACCGAGACCAGCTAAGTCATACCGGAGGTACAATTCGGTAAACTCGATGAAGAGAATGAAAGAAAATATATAAAGAAATATAAAAGACTACACAAGCGGAAATGCATGTATAGTAAATAAACTATATAAATGCATGTGATTGGGGTAGCTGGCATGGCACTAGCGTTAATTCGGAAGGGTTCGGATTAACGTTTAGCGCGTGATTGTAGAAACGGACGCTTGTGAATGATTATACGATGGTTGCGAGATTGCGTCCCATCTACGGGCCATCCGATCCGGGTCGGATGCCACCCGTATGGGATATGATTGTGAATGTGGCGATGATACGATCGCGCCAACGTCCGAACGACAGGACGGTTATGGGCACCCCGATGACTTGCGTGGATAGCCGATTGGGGTCGGTACTATTGCGTGACGAGGAACACACGGTTTTTAGAACCGCGCCAACGTATCCGTTAGCGACGGAGCGGATTCCGGGAGATGAGTCTCCCGAGGATGAGGCAATACATATACCTGAGATTCGGGTGGATTGTGGTCCCCCGAGGAGGTGGTACGGACTTACTCTGCCAGGTTCGGGCCCGAACCTGACAAGTATTTCCGCGGCGGATGGTCGGCAAGGGAGAGTTGCAGCGATTGGCTCTCTCGTTATAGTCGACGGTGTCGGTTGTAGCCGACGTCAGGTGAACTCCGGTATTGAGAGGTGACATCAATGCCGGAGTGGGGACACGCCTAGCATCGAGAGGTGCCATCGATGCTAGGGTGGGGTGATGTGTTCGGGCGGAGAAAATAAAAAGATACGTATGCCGGATTCCGAGTGTGTGCGGAGTAGATGGAATCCGAGGAGAGAGGTGGTTGTGCTACGCACATGGGGAGTACCTACCTACGCATGGTGCGCGTAGAGACGATTTGACGGACTCTGTCCTGCGACTTGTCGTACGGCCGACTTGTCGTGTGGACTTGATTGTGTTTGCTGCGTGCTTACTGTGATTTATGTGTTCAATTCCCGTTTATTAGAATATTAGTACATACACACATATATCTATATGTTTGTGCTTTCCCTGGCACCATGAGAATGGAACTCCGGGTTACGCCCGAGTTCACTCTCTAAGCAATTAGCTTAGGACGTTGTTACGCAACGTTTCAGGTCGTGAGCAGCAGTAGCCGAGGGGCGGACATCGAAGACTGTTGTGACCTACCGAGTGATCATGTATAATTATTCTCTACGGTACATTTACGTTTTCGGGGAACGGTTTGTGTTATAACGGTGGTAGACTTTTATGGTTTGTAATAATGTGATACTACCACTGTGTATGTATAATTATAACTGGAATAATGTACCGTATATGTATGTAAGAAAGTTTCTTCCGCTGAACTCTAAAAATAAAAGTTTTAAATTCCCGCGGATTTTTGGAAATGCGATTTTTTTATTTTACTTGTCCATGTGGCGCAACTCGTATTGCGGGATACGGGTTTCGGGTGTCACAGTAGTAGTCAACAAAAGAGGAAAAAAAAGGTTACCAACATTACTTATGGCATATATGTTATATTGTTATATAAGTTGTTTTATCATAAGTTTTAATTCAGCTATTAATCCAAATTAATGTTTTGACTCTCTGTTTTAATTACTGGCTTTCTATCTATATAATATTGAATATAATATGCTACCTTTGTAAAATGGTCAAACTTCTCTGATATTCAAATGTTTTTAAATGGAAAAATGTTACGTTTTTTGGTTTAATTGATATGATTGATAAAAGTTCTTTTTTTTTCATAACAATTGTGTCGATAATTCATTTTGACTGAAATAAATCTGAATTTATAACCCAAATTTGGATAGTCTAGATATAAGAAAACATTCAAAACATATTCTTATCCCGAATTTAAATCCAAATGTGAAAATGGATATTCACCCGTATTTTCCGATTCTTTGAGAGATATAGTTGGTTTTAATTCTTAAATAATAATTTATCCCAAACTGTTAAATAAATCTAATAAACCCGATAAAATTATCACACCGAACACAATGAAATATCCATTGAATCCTTATTTTGTAAGAAAATATGATCCTATCGATTATAACAGAAGCGTTGAATAATAATAATAATAATAATAATAATAATAATAATAATAATAATAATAATAATAATAATAATAATAATAATAATAATAATAATAATAATATATTTTAAAAAAATAGAAATTTATTGGTGTCCAATATTCACAATCATTCTTGGCTGAGACGTAAATTTATGTTATATATATTGAATTATTATTTTTTGATATTATATATATTGAATTCTTTTGTTGTACCAAAATGAATTAAACATAAAGCAATAATATTTCTATTATCTTAATCTTAAACACGGCTAATATACAACCAACACCACTTTGAACCATCATTATTAGAAAATTAAATTACAAAAAAAAAAGAAAAAAAAATGAGATTTAACAACAAAGTCTTATTAATTAATAGACGAAGTGCCTTCATCGTTTACGCTTAAACGATTAAACAATTCATCGCATAAAGCTTCTCCAACGCCTTTCTCCGTTCTCTTTCGCCTACCAACTCGTCGAGGAGATTCTCGTACTCTTCGTTCATATGGTCCATACGCTCCTTTTCGCGGGCATCGGCCAGAGAGCTGGAGTCGTTTTTGGCGCGTGGGGGTAACGGGTTCCTCAGCTTGTCGGAGACCGATTCGATGGAAGGATGTCCGAACGAAAACGGTGTGTCTGCTTCTGTGAACATCAAGAACCGATTTCGGCATCGCATGTGACGATCAAGTCGTTGGACTTCTTGTAAATTCTTGATCGTCTTTCCGAGAACGTGTTCAGTTTATCTTCCACGTTATCGATTTTCTTCATTGGGATCTTTTGTTTACCTTTGGTTTTTTCCCCGATCATTGTTTGTGTGTAGGAATCTGAATAGGAAAAAAAAAAGAACTTTGTTTCTATAATATTAATTTAAGTTATTTTCTTGGTTGTGAAATTGTATGTAACATATGTGTATATCTATTTATAGGGAATATAGATACGTGACATATGAGGCAACTAAATAATTTACAATATGATACATTGTTATTATTATTTTGTTCTTCATGATTTGTTATCTCTTTAGGTAATCGTAGTCAAAATAATTTTGTTCAACATATAAGAATATGACATTATTATTATTTCCTAACAAATTAGTTTTTCCCCATTAAATTGTTTTCAATACTAAATATCCCCTTTTTTAACAAGTAAAATAATTTTGACTCTCTTTAATACTTTTCTATCTATTTTTCTTTAAAGAGGAATATCTAACTTTATTATTTTTTTCTCCTTTTTTTTTTAAAAAAAAGAAAAGCGCAAGGGATCAATTTGGGCCTGTTTTGGGCTTATTGTTAGGCCCAATTTAATCATCGTGGGCTTTGATATTTTTCCACACAGAGGATGGATTATGAAGCTGTGGAAAACTGCTTAGGATGTGTGTTCAAATCCATGAACCCTAGTTTTTTTTTCTTCTCTCCTTATGATACATATACGAATACTAACTTGCTTACCTTTTTCAAAGTCCTCGGCCGATTTTTTGACATTGTTGTTGTCCTGTCTTCAATGTCGATGATTTTCTTCATATCGATCTTTTGTTTAGGTTTATCGATCTTTTCGATCGTTTTACGAAGGGGGAAAACCCGGACCAAAAAGAAAAAAATATCTTCGAATCTTGTTTTATGTTTTGGCTTTGTATATCACTCACTCCTATTTATAGTACTCCAAAGTTTGATCTAAATGATAACATCAAATCTAAAGAATTAGCTGGATCAAAAACTCAGATACCATTTAAACAAAACCTAATTAATGTCGGAAAAAATATGGTGTTTTCGGTAGCTCTTACCATGTATAATATCCATATATTAAATATAATTACTCGTATCGGTTTTAAATAATTAGTTGCGTCAAAGTTTTGCTCTGATACCATATAAAATGAAAATAATTAATGACAAAAGAAAATATATTTATTAGACTCGTTATTGACCGATAATCGATCTCTTAAATCTATGGAAAATAATTTATGTCAAAAAAATTATCCCTTAACAATTTAAAAATATCAGTTATTGATTGAATTCATAATTATATATTAATATTTGAGATGTTTCAAACTATATATTTCATTTTTTATTATATAGTGTATTTGCATATAAATTAATTATATAAGAGATAAATTATGTTTTTAAAAATAAAAATTATTTCTTTTATTAATATTAAAAGTTGATGGGTTTTATTAGAAATTTTAAATAAAAGTTTTAGTAAGTTAAATAGTTGACTTTTTTAATAGTTGATTATTTTTAATAAAAATTTAAAATAATAGATTTGACTAATAAGTTAGATAGTTGAGACTTAGTGATAAAAGTTTTGACGTAAATGCCAGTGCCATCAGCAAATTAAAAACAAAAAGGCTGAGAATTATTTAAATAAATGATGATAATTTAAATAGTCATCATCTCCTATAGGAACACAATTTAAAAAAGAGAAAATAAAAAAAAAATACTAAACTTTTCAATTTTGACAAAAAACACTGAATTTTATTTTTTATCAAATAAACGTTAAACTTTTTAAACGAATCTAAAAACCACTGAACTTTTTAAATGATCCAAAAAATATATGAACTTTTATGCGATTATAAAAAAACACTGAACTTTTTTAGTGATCCAAAAAAATATATGAACTTTCTTCGATTGTAAAAAAAAAACTAAGCAAAATAATCTGACGTATTTGAATCTCCTTGTGACATGTCAGTTGTAATACCCTGAAATCTAATTTCAATATTTAATTATTTTCAAAGACAAATAATTAAATAGACGAGACATGTAATTGGTTTAAATATAAGGTACAACATCGGGAAAAAGACACAAAAATAGATCAGACTGGTCAGCCTGTAAAGTCGGACAAAACAGTCTAAAGTGGCAGAGAGTCAATTCGATCGAGTAAAAGTAACTCGTACAAATTTGATCAAATTTGGTTGAATTAGTTTAATTTAACCGAAATATGAAATGATATGGAAACTCGGTCGAATTTGCATAAATCGGTAAAACGGTGAATAATAACCGTGAATAGTGTCAGTGAATAGTAATTGTGAATAGTGTCGTGAATAGTGTCGGTGAATAGTAACCGTGAATAGTAACCGAGTAAAAATCCCACATCGAAAATTCTACACATTTTCAAGGATTTGGAACTCTATATAAGGGAAGTTTGGCTCAAGACTTCAGCACACCAAGTCTTAAGTCCTATAGGGGATCTAGAGAGCGTTATAAGAAGTCTAGTACGACCATAAGCTCTCGGGAACCTCTCCAGACTAACGACAAATTTTTAGGCCTTATCAGGCTAGATCCAATTGTTGGATCTATCCGCGGTGTAGATACGGTAGAGGGCGTTGCCTTTTGTGGCGTCTTCTAATGGTGCACTGACGTTACCAGGTTCAGTCTCGCCGTTTAAGGTTAGTATCTCTCTTCGAGTTTAGTGTTTTCATGTTCTAGGATTTAATAAATTATGAATTTATCTTTCGGTTGCATAGTCTTAGAACTAGATTAGTGCCATGGTGGAAACCGTGGCATTAGGCCTAGGAAAACCAAATAACAATCTCTCAATTCAGTTGATTTTGGACAGAAAGAGAGTAGAAAAGAAAGAGAGGGGGAAGAGAGCAATCAACGTGTGTGGAGTTTGGAGACACACAGGACCAAGAACCGACGTACAAAATCCGAGCCGAAACATAGTGAGTGGTTTTGAGTTGAGTTTGTGAGACTCATTTCTCATGTTTAATGGTGTAGATTAGTATTTCTACAAGGATTTAGGACCTAGGGATGTTTAGTAATAAATGAGTAGCAATTGGCATAGAAAACAGATAAAAATCCGGGCATAAGAAATAATGATTTAAGAACACACCCCCTGGACTGACCGATCTGGCGAATAGATCGACCGGTCCACGCATAGAAATGAAACTTACCGAAGTACTTATCTAGATCGGACGGTCTGACATCAGATTGTGCCGGTCTAGTAACGAAAATCAGATAATTTGACCCAAACGATTCCAAAACATAAAGACCCGTAAACCAAGGTTCCGATCGGACCGGTTCAACTAAATCGACCGACTCGATCGAGACTTAATAAAAGAAGTCATAATAAAAATAAATTAAAAGAAAGGAAATTCATAAGCTAATATGGGAAATAAGAGAATTTACGAGATTAAGAATGAAATTCAAACTGAAGAGACTGTGAGAACTAAATTATTGAGAGAAAACCGAACTTGACTAAAAAGGAAAAACATGCATGCATATGTTTGGACAATGGACAAACCTCATATCTAGGGCCGGTTGACGAAGTGGAGTCAGCACTAGGATGAGGGGACGAAATACCTAGTATCGGTTGAAGAATTGAGTCAGTACTAGTGCATTGTAGAAAAACATGGATGGTTTCTATACCAGTACCGGTGGACGAATTGAGTCAGTACTAGTTTGCATGGACGCTTCTGTAATAGTACCGGTTAACGGTGTGGAGTCAGTATTATTACAGAAGTGTAACATCAGTACCTGTTAAAGGCGTGGAGTTAGTACTGATGTTTGAGTGGACGTCTCTATTATAGTACCGGTAGACGAACTGAGTCAGTGCTACTACAGAGAAGCGGGTCGAACCTAGTACTGATAGACGATATGGAGTCAGTACTGGGTAAGACAAGGGGATATACGATGGTACTGGTAGACGAATTGAGTCAGTACTATCGTACATCAGTGATGCATGAATCAACCCTAGGACGGTGGTCATAGGATATAATCGTAATGAATAATTAAATCAGATTAATGTGTGAATTGATTAAATATAAAATAGAAATTCTTGTATAGAAATATTAGTTGACACCGTTCTCCATGAGAACGGAATTTCCGAGCTCAACCTGAGCCATTCACTAAGCTTTATGCTTAGCCCTCCGTTGTTGAATCTTTTTCAGATCTCGAGGAGCACGAGTAGCAGCACGATCGACGACTACCGAGGCTGCACTACATGTAGAAGTTTTAAACTATGGTTTGGATTGGGGATACTGATCCCATCATTACGTTGTTTTGGTTTCGGTTTTGGACATGAAATATTTTCGAATGTTTGTAATAATGGCGTTTTTCCATTGTGTATTGACATTTAAAAATGTTTTAAAATCTCGTATTTTATTTTATATATCAGTTTTGTATTCTGTCCACGTGTCGCATCCTGGTTACGGGATTCAGAATTCGGGCGTCTCATAAGTCATATTGTTTATTTTGACAATTGTAAAAGAGTTGAGTGTTTCTTTTGTCAAACTTAAAAAGTTTAATATTTATTTGATAAAATAAAAAATTCAGTATTTTTTGTCAAAATTTGAAAGTTCAGTATTTTTTTTTTTGATTTTTCCTTTAAAAAATAAGTCTGAATTTATAACCCAAATTTGGATAGTGTAGTTATAAGAAAACATTCAAAATATATTCTTATCCCGAGTTTAAATCCAAGTGTGAAAATGGATATTCACCCTTACTTTCCGATCCTTTGAGAGATGTAGTTGATTTTGATTCTTAAATAATAATTTATCCCGGACAGTTAAATAAATCTAATAAACCCGATAAAATTATCGCACCGAACACAATGAAACATCTATTGAATCATTATTTTGCAAGAAAATATGGTCCTATAGATTACAACAGAATCATTGAATAATAATAATAATAAGGAAAAATCGCCAAAAAAAATTTTGTACTCTTCAGATGTTGACAAAAAAACTCTGTACTTTTTTATTACCAAAAAAACCTACACTTGTATTTATTCGCCGAAATATATATGTACTTTATAAATTCTAACAAATAAACCCCTAAATGCAAACGTCAAAAAAATACGGTAAAAAATCTGTCCGAACCTAACCCGACCGATATATTCCCGAACCGAATCGAACCGATTAAAATAATATATCAGATTGGATATAAATATTTTAAATTCGAAATAATCGAATCCGAAATAACTATAAAATGAATAAACTGAACTCGAATTAACTGTAACTGAATATAACAATTTATCTATCTATATATCCTTAATTAATATCCAATATATTCTAAATTTAATTAGAAAAATTAATATGATGATATTGTTTTATAAGTATAGTATATAATAATTGATGTAACAAAACTTAGATATGTAAAGGTTTGAATCATGAATTAACTCTAGAAAACGGAACGAAAATCAGATCAGAACAGAGCTCGAAATCAGATCAAGTTGAAAAACTTTGTCTGATTTCCTGCCCAGATTTACGCGGTCCGCCGGACCACAATTGGTCAGCGGCGGACCGCACGTTCGAACTCAGACGGACTTCAGAAACGGAGCGCTGACCAAAACAAAAGCGCCTGGTCCGGCGGACCAGACGCATAGTTTAGTCAGTAGCTCGGCGGACCACAGGCGACGGACCAAGCGAAAGACGAAGTCCTGGTCCGGCGGACCAAGAGTTGGTCCGGCGGACCAGACTTTGACTTTTGGTCTGGAAACCTCGGCGGACCAAGAAGAGAAGAAAACGGACCAAATAGTCCTGGTCCGGCGGACCAACTGTTGGTCCGGCGGACCGGACGTGACGTTTGGTCCGACGGGATTTTTCTGGTCCGGAATGAGGTTCGTAACACGTCTGGTCCGGCTGACCAAGAGTTGGTCAGCCGGACCAAACGAACAAAAGATCAGTCAGTTCGACGGACCGAGAGATGGAGTGGCGGACTGAGTGTGCTTGGTCTGGCTGACCGGATTTGGTCAGCCGCTGACCAACACTTCAGTCAGCGCATACCCAGGTCCGGTCCGACTGAGGAAGAAGAGACGGAGTGGTCCTGGTCCGGAGTTGACCAAGCTTGGTCAGCCCCGGACCAACTCAACTGACCACTTCGCACCTCTTCTTCCGGTCCGAGCTGAGTCCGTGTACTGAGTTGGTTTGGTCCGGCGGACCAATAGTTGGTCAGCCCCGGACCAACCACCTGTTTTCGGACTTTCGCGTTTTCTGAATTCGATTCGGTTAAGTAATGATTACTTGACTGAGTTAATCATGATTGTATATGGTTTATGACTTAATTATGTAGAGGGTCTACATGAATTAAGTGCATAAGACTTCATCAAGTATAAGAGTTACTTGATTGAGTGGGAGTTTCGGGATTTTGTTTACTAAGCTGAATAGATGGTCTATTCGGGCTATAGTAACAGAGTCGGATCAGAATATAATTATTATATTATGATCAATCGAGAAGGGTTATTACGAGTAGAGTTCTTGCCAAGACCTTGGTAATTCGTGTATGGGACATGCCAAAGCTGTGCATACCGGATTACTTAAGTGAGTCAAGAATTGAGAATTTTGGTTCTCATTTCTCGAAAGTAATATTCTATTTCTTGGTAATGTTGAAATCCCTCGATATAATTTCAAGTTGATACCGCCCATGTTTCGAACACTTGTCAAGGCTTCGATCGTCTGTGTATGGGTCATGGCAAAGCTGAGCATACCAGACAATCTTTGTGAGACAAGATGGAGAAATGGTGGTTCTCATATGTTCGAAAATGGTTCGGCTTGAGTTGGGTTATCAAGTTGGACTTGGACCTAACGGTATAGATGGGACTAGAAATATGCAATAGTATGATGATACTATTTTCCCATAAACGATCTAAGAGTCACATTAGATGTGATTGACATTGGATGTCTACCTAAATAGCATAGGCTTGAGCGTCATGCCAAAGCTGACTCAAGTCTATATGAAATATGGATCTTAGCCTGCTAAGAAAATTACTAGAGGGTTGTTTTTCTTAGTGGGAGTTATCTCATATTTGCATTATGTCATCCGTAATAGTTTTCACTATAATTAGTATTGTACTAATCGATATTGCATATTGTGTTGTTCTGTTCATCTCTGTAGGACATGGCGACAGGTGGTAGTGTACCAACCGTGTCATTGCGATCTATCCTTGAGAAGGATAAGCTGACTGGGACGAACTTCTTGGACTGGTATCGGACCTTGAGAATTGTTCTCAGGAATGAGAAGAAGATGTACGTCCTGGAAGGGGCTCTTCCTGATGAGCCCCCGGCCAACGCCGCGAGAGCCGTTCGTGATGCTTGGCTGAAGCATCAGAACGATGACCTGGAGGTCTCTTGCCTCATGCTCGGAACAATGTCTCCTGAACTGCAGCGACAGTTTGAAGGCGTCAACGCCTTTGATCTGCTCGAGCAGTTGAAGACTATGTTCCAAGAGCATGCGCGTGTTGAGAAATACAACACGTTGAAAAACCTGCTTGCATGCCGTATGACGGCAGGGCAATCGGTTAGCGCTCATGTTCTTAAGATGAAGGGTCATCTTGAAGAACTTGAGCGTTATGGCTTGAGGATCGACAGGGAGTTGGCTGCTGACCTTGTGCTCCAGTCTCTTCCAGACTGCTATGATCAGTTCATTATGAGCTATCATATGCATGGCATGGATAAGACCTTGACCGAACTGCATGGGATGCTGAAAACGGCCGAGACGAGCCTTAAGGTCGAGAAGAACGTGCTCGTTATTTCGAAGAGTTCGAAAAAGCGGAAACGTTCCAAGGGAAAGGGCAAAGGCAAGGCAAGTGGGGCAAATGTTGCCACCAACGCCAAGCCTAAACCTGAGAAAGGAGAGTGCCATTTCTGCCATGAAATTGGTCATTGGAAAAGGAATTGCAAACTCTTCTTGGAAGATCTGAAGAAGAAGAAGCTTGCTGAAGCTTCTACTTCAGGTATTTACGTTATTGAAGCTAACGTATTCACTTCTTCATCCTGGGTTTTGGATACCGGATGTGCCTCACACATTTGTGGAAATGTGCAGGGTCTCAGAAGAAGTAGGACGTTGGCTCGAGGTGAAGTGGATCTACGCGTCGGGAATGGAGCAAAGGTTGCTGCATTAGCTGTCGGCGTTTATGATTTATCTTTACCGTCTGGACTGGTTATAGAACTGAGTAATTGTTACTTTGTGCCTGCTATAAGCAGAAACATCATTTCTATTTCCTGTTTGGATTTGGATGGTTATCGGTTTGTTATTGAAAATAAGAACCTGATGATGTTCAAAGACGATGTCTATTATGGTAATGGTTATCTTGTGAATGAATTGTATGTCTTGAACGATCAACCTTCCGATTCCATGTCCGTATATAACGTAAATGCGAAAAGGTTTAAGCCGAACAACTTAAACCTGACCTATCTCTGGCATTGCCGTTTGGGCCACATCAACGAGAAACGCATACAGAAACTCCTCTCTGAGGGATTTCTGGATTCTTTCGATTATGAATCGATTGAAGCATGTGAATCTTGTTTGATGGGTAAAATGGTAAAGTCTCCTTTTAGTGGAAAAGGAGAACGTGCCTCAGAGCTATTGGACCTAATACATAGCGATGTATGTGGGCCCATGAGCTTACCCGCTAGAGGAGGTTATTTGTATTTCGTCACATTTACTGATGATTTCAGTAGATTTGGTTATGTCTATTTGATGAGACATAAATCTGAAACTCTTGAAATGTTCAAGGCTTTCAGAAACGAAGTACAAAACCAGCTTGGCAAGACTATTAAGTCATTGCGATCGGATCGCGGTGGCGAATATATGAGCCAAGAGTTCACTGACTATCTGGTAGACTGTGGAATTGTTTCACAGTTGACCCCTCCTGGAACGCCACAGTGGAATGGTGTGTCTGAACGGAGGAACCGCACCTTATTAGATATGGTACGGTCTATGATGAGTCAGGCCGATCTTCCAAAGTCTTTCTGGGGTTACGCCTTAGAGACTGCTGCTTTCATACTGAACAGTCACGAAATCGGTTCAGAAGACACCATATGAGATATGGACTGGGAAACGTCACAGTTTGTCTTTCTTGAAGATTTGGGGATGTGACGTTTACGTGAAACGTCAGGCTTCTGATAAGCTATCCGCCAAATCAGACAAGTGTTTGTTTGTAGGATACCCTAAGGAAACTAAAGGGTATTACTTCTACAACCCGGTCGAGAATAAAGTGTTTATTGCTCGGAACGGGAAATTCCTGGAGAGTGAGTTCGTCTCTAAGGGAATTAGTGGGAGTAGAGTAGATCTCGAAGAAATTCGAGAACTACAGACAGATGCTGGACCGAGTGAGCAGGTTGAAGATGTTCAAACTGCATCACAGGGACTTGAGACTCCGCCTGATACTTGTGAACCTCGGAGATCAGGGAGAGTTCGCCTAGAGCCTACGAGTTTTGGATTTCTCGTGACTGGTAATGATGAACTCATGTTATTGGTACATGACGAGCCTACATCATATCCAGAGGCTATGGCGAGTTCTGACTCTGAGAAATGGCACGAGGCTATGAAGTCTGAGATGCAATCCATGTACGACAACAAAGTGTGGACTTTGGTCGACGCATCCGAAGGGGTAAAACCCATAGGATGTAAGTGGGTTTTCAAGAAAAAAACCGACATGGATGGCAACGTGCATACCTATAAGGCACGATTGGTGGCGAAAGGGTTTCGAAAAATTCATGGTATTGACTATGATGAAACCTTCTCGCCCGTCGTGATGCTTAAATCCATCAGGATTCTGCTTGCCATAGCTGCATATTATGACTATGAGATATGGCAAATGGATGTCAAAACTGCGTTCCTTAACGGGAACCTACTCGAGGATGTGTATATGATACAACCCGAGGGTTTTGTCGATCCAGAGAGTCCGGGGAAGGTGTGCAAGCTTCAGAGGTCCATTTATGGACTGAAGCAGGCTTCAAGAAGCTGGAATCTTCGATTTGATGAGACAATCAAACAGTTTGGTTTCTCTCAAAACGAGGATGAGCCATGTGTTTACAAGAAGGCCAGTGGGAGCACAGTTGTTTTCCTGGTGCTATACGTGGATGATATCCTGCTCATAGGCAACGATGTTCCTACCTTGCAAGACGTTAAGTCTTGGCTAGGAACACAGTTTTCTATGAAGGACTTAGGAGAAGCTGCCTATGTTCTAGGCATCAAGATCTATAGAGATAGATCTCGAAGGCTTCTTGCCCTAAGTCAGAGTACATACATCGATAAAGTTTTGAATCGGTTCAGAATGCAAGAGTCGAAGAGAGGACTCTTGTCGATGTGTCATGGTGTTGTTCTCAGCAAGACTCAGTGTCCTAAGACACGTGATGAGCGAGAACGTATGGATAGGATCCCATATGCCTCAGCAATAGGATCTATCATGTATGCCATGCTATGTACTAGGCCGGATGTGTCGTACGCGTTAAGCATTACGAGCAGATACCAGTCAGATCCAGGAGAGTCACATTGGATCGCGGTCAAGAATATCCTTAAGTACTTGAGAAGAACTAAGGATTTGTTCTTGATATATGGAGGATTGGAAGATGAGCTCGCTGTAAAGGGTTACATCGATGCTAGTTTCCAATCGGACCAAGATGACTACAGATCGCAATCAGGCTATGTTTTCTGCTTGAATGGAGGCGCTGTTAGTTGGAAGAGTTCCAAACAGGCCACCATAGCAGATTCTACTACAGAGGCTGAGTACATTGCCGCATCGGATGCTGCGAAGGAAGCTGTTTGGATCAGGAAGTTTTTGGGTGACCTGGGCGTCGTTCCTAGCATTGTGAACCCCATTTCGTTATACTGTGATAACAATGGGGCGATAGCACAAGCTAAGGAACCTAGGTCACACCAACGGTCCAAACACATACTCAGATGGTTTCACCTCATAAGGGAAATCGTAGTCAGAGGCGATGTACACATATGCAAGATATCGACGGATGACAACGTAGCCGATCCCTTGACGAAGCCTCTCCCTTCGTCAAAGCATGAGGGTCATGTTCGGGGAATGGGACTTAGATGCATAGTAGATCATACTTAGAGCAAGTGGGAGACTGATGGATATGATGTTCTAGAATGATCATACGATATGAGAACCATGTATGAAACGATGTATTTATTGGATGAATACATTATTTATTTATTATTTATTTTGCATATTTGATAAATAATGATTATCCATGGATCGTAATGTATGATCCTAAATTCCTTAGTCGTTTGTCATTGTGGGAACAATGATGAATTAAGACTAACATGAGGCGTGATGGATGATCATAATGATGATCATGTGTATTGGATACAGATCACGGTCATGAGTACTTGTTTGGAACAAGTGACTGGATGACTCGCGTGAGTTTGTAGGTTGGATTTAATCCATGACTTGAATCTCACTTGATGGTTCGCTTTAGATCCTTAGACCTGAGATATCTATTGTATCCATCATGACGAGCAATGTACTTTGACTGCGTCAAACGTCATCTTTAACCGGATGACTATAAAGGCGTGGCTCGGGTACATTACGAATCATGTATTGGATAGTAGATAGTCAAGATGGAACTTTGTCCCTCTCGAAAGAGAGAGATATCGCTTGGGCCCGTCGTAGGAGTGAGACTGTAGAAATGTGCGGCCGCACCATAGATGAATGTCATCTACCTCTTACAGTCTACTCGGGGTACGACAAATCATTCGAACTATGAGTTCGATTATGATATCGTGAGACAAAGAGGATCATCGTTTTGAGCTATCTCTGGCTTTTCGGTTAGATCACATCTAACTCTTTCCGATACGGGTAATCATAATGTCTTGCTAGAGACCGCTTATGATTTGTAAAGCGAGATTGGATCTCGTGTTTACTGCCGTATTCGGAGGAGCCTAAAGGGTCACACACATATGGGATGGACGTGTATGAACGGGATCAAACGGACGAGAAAAATCGGATTTTTCTTTGTTTTTGAGGTCTGGTCCGGAGCTGACCAAGAGTTGGTCAGCCGGACCAGACGGACTTGGGAGAAACGGGCTGACTTGGCGAAAAACACTGTCTGGTCCGGAGCTGACCAGATCTGGTCAGCCGGACCAGACTGTGTTAAACGGAGCAACTCGCGTTTTTGTTCAGAGTTCGACTGGTCCGGCGGACCGAAACCTTGGTCCGGCGGACTAGAAAGTCAGGCGGACTGAATCTTGCGGTCCGGAGCTCGGCTGGTCCGGCGGACCAAGATTCTGGTCCGCCGGATCGCGGACTGTCGGCAAAGAGCTGGTCACGTGTTCCTGGTCCGGCTGACCAAGAGTTGGTCAGTCCCAGACCAAGACACTGACAAATCCGAAATCACGTTTTTCTCGCCCTTTTCTTGGTGGAAACAGGTGGAGAACGCGTGAGACTCATTTTGGCTCGACTCCTCTGACCTTTGGAAGGTTAGAGAGACACAGAAAAACTCTCCCAAGAGAAAGAGTGATCAAGAAGGTGTTCTTGAACTCCATACACAAGAGAATTGTTCTCTTGAGCTCTAGCAAGCTTGATTCCAAGTGTTGGAATCCATTCCAAGGTGTGGACTACTCAAGAGGGTGTTGGCTGCTTCAACACCTAGGCTGTGATCAACTAACCTCGTCCAAAATTGTGAATCAAAGGTTAGTTTTTCTCTCAAGAAAGCTCTTCATCGAAAGGCTTGGTCCGTGGGTGTTCAAAATCGTTTTGAACGCTATTTCCGCTGCGCAAGCCTGCGGACCAGACCCGAGACCGGTTGTGAACCGGTGCTCGAGGTTCCCGTGCGACCCATCATATATATATATGTGTATGTGTATATGTGTATGTATATGTATATTTTTATTATTCATATATATGTATATTTATGTGTATGTATATATATATTTATATATGGTATATATATGTGTGTTTATATGTATGTATATATATGTATATATGTGTATGTATATATTTATATACGTATGTATATATACATATATGTATATATATGTGTATGTGTATATATATATTTATTATTTTAATTAATTAATTATTATTATTATTAAGTAATTTATTTTTTTATTTATTTGTTATTTAATTTCTGACATGGCGATGACATGACGCGATGATTAGGAGAGAGGTTGAGAATTTCGCCGCCGCGTAGGATTTCCGTTTGTCTTGCGGTTATTTGATGGTAGGTATTTTTTGGCCAATAATTTAAAAGTATAGGATTTATTTGGAGAAAAACCAATTATACATGTATTATTCAGTAATTAAAAAAGTACATGTATTAAATTGAGACCAGGGAAAAGTACATGTATTTTACGGCGATTCTCCCTATTTCTAAATATATATTTTTCGAATTTGATAAGATATCCATTATACGATATATCTCGTAATATTTTTAAAGATCCGGTATATCTCAACAAAAATGAAGTATGTATTATTTTAATTTAATCATTGATTTATATCGGCCGGGTTCAATTCGGTTATTTCGGATTTGAAATATTCATATCCAATCTAATATATTATTTTAATCGGTTCGATTCTGTTCGGGTATATATCAGTTGGGTTAGGTTCGGACAGTTTTTTTACCACATATTTTTAAAGTTTATGTTTAGAGACTTATTTGTTAGAATTTATAAAGTATAAGTATATTTCGGTGAATTAGTATAAATATAGGGTTTTGTCAAACATCTAAAGCGTATATATATGTTTCAGCGAATAATTATAAGTATGTGGTTTTTTATTAAAAAAAAAAAGTATAGAGTTTTTTGTCGACATCTGAAAAATACAATATTTGTTTTTGGCGATTTTCCCTAATAATAATACTAATAATATATTTTTTAAAATTAGAAATTTATTGTTGTCCAATATTCACAATCATTCTTGGTTGAGAAGTAAATTTACGTTATATATATTGAATTATTATTTTTTGATAAAGTATATATATTGAATTCTTTTGTTGTACCGAAATGAATGAAACATAAAGCAATAATATTTCTATTATATTAATCTTAAAACAAGGCTAATATACAACCGACACCACTTTGAACCATAATTATTAGAAAATTAAATTACAAAAAAAAGGAAAAAGAAAATGATCGGGGCATTATCAAAAATACCCTTAATTTGCTATTTCTACTTCAAGCCCTACCCTTGTGACCATGTGACCAGGGTAGGTCTGTCACATATTGATCCAATTGTTCATAACGTTAAATTTATGATGTTTTAATCAAATGATTAGTAAGATATACAAGGTATGAACATAATGAATTAGTGTGATCACCATAAATTTAACGTTATAATCGATAAAAATCAAAATGTGACCATACTATATTTCGGTCACATTGGTCACATGTGACCAGGGTAGGTCTTGAAGTAGAAATAACAAATTAAGGGTATTTTTGATATAATGCCGATTTAACAACAAAGTCTCATTATTGAATAGACGAAGTGCCTTCATCGTTTATGCTTAAACGATTAAAGAGTTCATCGCACAAAGCTTCATGAAATTCAAGAAACGTGTCGTGCATGAGTTGAATCTCGTCTCCGTTTAATTTCTCGACCGGAGCCTTGAACCAACATTCCTCGATCTTTTTCTCCTCCGACAGCTTCTCCAACGCCTTTCTCCGTTCTCTTTCGCCTTCCAACTCGTCGAGGAGATTCTCGTACTCTTCGTTCATACGGTCGATACGCTCCTTTTCGCGAGCATCAGCGAGAGAGCTGGAGGCGTTTTTGGTGTGTGGGGGTAATGGGTTCCTCAGCTTGTCGGAGACCGTTTCGATCGAAGGATGTCCGAACGAAAATGGTGTGTCGGCTTCTGTGAACATCAAGAACCCGATTTCGGCATCGCATGTGACGATCAAGTCGTTGGACTTCTTGTATATCCCTGATCGTCTTTTCGAGAACGTGCTCAGTTTATCTTCCACGTTCTCGATTTTCTTCATTGGGATCTTTTGTTTGCCTTTTATTTTTTCCCGACCATTGTTTTAGTATAAGAATCTGAGTAGAAAAAAAAAGAATTTTGTTTCTATAATATTAACTTAAGCTATTTTCTTGGTTGTGAAATTGCATGGAACATATGTGTATATCTATTTATTGGGAATATAGATACGTGACATATGAGGCAACTAAATAATTTACAATATGATACATTGTTATTAATATTTTGGTCTTCATGATTTGTTATCTCTTTAGGTAATCGTAGTCAAAATAATTTTGTTCAACATATAAGAATATGGCATTATTTTTATTTCCTTTTTTTAACAAGTAAAATAATTTTGACTCTCTTTAATACCTTTCTATCTATATTTTTTAAAGAGGAATATCTAACTTTATTATTTTTTTCTCCTTTTTTTTTTAAAAAAAAGAAAAGCGCAAGGGATCAATTTGGGCCTGTTTTGGGCTTATTGTTAGGCCCAATTTAATCATCGTGGGCTTTGATATTTTTCCACACAGAGGATGGATTATGAAGCTGTGGAAAACTGCTTAGGATGTGTGTTCAAATCCATGAACCCTAGTTTTTTTTTCTTCTCTCCTTATGATACATATACGAATACTAACTTGCTTACCTTTTTCAAAGTCCTCGGCCGATTTTTTGACATTGTTGTTGTCCTGTCTTCAATGTCGATGATTTTCTTCATATCGATCTTTTGTTTAGGTTTATCGATCTTTTCGATCGTTTTACGAAGGGGGAAAACCCGGACCAAAAAGAAAAAAACATCTTCAAATCTTGTTTTATGTTTTGGCTTTGTATATCACTCACTCCTATTTATAGTACTCCAAAGTTTGATCTAAATGATAACATCAAATCTAAAGAATTAGTCGGGTCAAAAACTCAGATACCATTTAAACAAAACCTAATTAATATCGGAAAAAATATGGTGTTTTCGGTAGCTCTTACCATGTATAATATCCATATATCAAATATAATTACTCGTCTCGGTTTTAAATAATTAGTCGCGTCAAAGTTTTGCTCTGATACCATATAAAATGAAAATAATTAATGACAAAGAAAAATATATTTATCAAACTCATTTTTGACCGATAATCGATCTTTTAAATCTATGGAAAATAATTTATGTCAAAAATTTTATCCCCAAACAATTTAAAAATATCAGTTATTGATTGAATTCATAATTATATATTAATATTTGAGATGTTTCAAA
>NW_010966274.1:824271-827678 GCF_000463585.1 Tarenaya hassleriana
TGATCTAAATGACAACATCAAATCTAAAGAATAAGTCGGGTCAAAAACTCAGATACCATTTATACAAAACCTAATTAATGTCGAAAAAATATGGTGTTTTCGGTAGCTCTTACCATGTATAATATCCATATATAAAATATAATTATTCGCATCAGTTTTAAATAATTAGTCGCGTCAAAGTTATTGACCGATAATCGATCTTTAATATATGGAAAATAATTTATGTCAAAACTTTTATCCCTTAACAATTTAAAAATATCAGTTATTGATTGAATTCATAATTATGTATTAATATTTGAGATGTTTCAATTTATATATTTCATTTTTTATTACATAGTGTATTTGCATATAAACTAATTATATAAGAGATAAATTATATTTTTCAAAATAAAAATTTATTTTTTTATTAATATTAAAAGTTGATGGGTTTTATTAGAAATTTTAAATAAAAATTTTAGTAAGTTAAATAGTTGACTTTTTTTTAATAGTTGATTATTTTTTATAAACATTTAAAATAATAGATTTGATTAATAAGTTAGATAGTTGAGACTTGAGTGATAAAAGTTTTGACGTAGTGCCATTAGCAAATTAAAAACAAAAAGGCTGAAAATTATTTAAATAAATGATGATAATTTAAATAGTCATCATTGAACTTTTCAATTTAAAAAAAGAAAAAAAAAACACTGAACTTTTCAATTTTGAAAAATAAAACACTGAACTTTATTTTTTATCAAATAAACATTAAACTTTTTAAACGGATCTAAAAAACACTGAATTTTTTAAATGATCCAAAAAATACATAAACTATTATGCGATTATAAAAAAAACACTGAACTTTTTTAGTAATCCAAAAAAATATATGAACTTTCTTCGGTTGTCAAAAAAAAAACTAAGAAAAATAAATCTGACGTATTTGAATCTCCTTGTGACACGTCAGTCATATTGTTTATTTTGACAATCGTAAAAGAGATGAGTGTTTCTTTTGTCAAACTCAAAAAGTTTAATGTTTATTTGATAAAATAAAAAATTCAGTGTTTTTTTTTTGTCAAAATTTGAAAGTTCAGTATTTTTTTTTGAGATTTTTTCTTTAAAAAATAAGTCTGAATTTATAGCCCAAATTTGGATAGTCTAGTTATAAGAAAACATTCAAAACATATTCTTATCCCGAGTTTAAATCTAAATGTGAAAATGGATATTCACATTTACTTTCCAATTCTTAAATAATAATTTATCTCGAAGAGTTAAATAAATCTAATAAACCCGATGAAATTATCACACCGAACACAATAAAAATCTATTGAATCCTTATTTTGCAAGAAAATATGGTCCTATAGATTACAACAGAAGCATTGAATAATAATAATAATAAGGAAAAATCGCCAAAAAAAATCTTATACTCTTCAGATGTGGACAAAAAAATCTTATACTTTTTTATTACCAAAAAAACCTATACTTATACTTTTTCGTCGAAATATACATGTACTCTTCAGATGTGAGACAAAAAAACCCTATACTATAACGAACGAAAATTTTTTTTAAAAAAATTGAATTGGCGGTTTGGTGATAAAAATTAAAAGTTCTAGAAAAATCTGTTATTTCAGTGAGGGTCTTTCAGAACGAATTAAAAGTTTGGAAAAATTTTGTAAAGTTTTAAAAAAAGAAGGTCTAGAGTGCAATTCCTTCTCCTCCTTCCATGGCCGAACCAAAATGCTCCCAAACAAGATTTTTGCTCCGATTTGAGTCCTTGGACATCTTTGAACGCCGACCATCACCCTATTGCCACCGCCCCATCACCGTTGGTTCGTTTTCATGTTACTTTCATCGAACTTTATAGATTTCTGGTGAACGGGAGTTCGGTTTTGGCCGAGATTTGAGGGGTTTGGAAGCTCTTGGCGAGCTGAATCTTTCTTGGGTAGTGTCGTCGTTGGAAATGGTGAACCGTCATTGGAAAAATCACTGGGAAAAATCAAGTTTTAGAGAATTCTAGTCCGATTTAGACCAAAATAACTTCGAATTTGGATTCCTTGAGTGAGTTTACATAAGATACAGAAAAATTAGATGACTCCAGGATATATGACCGCCGCCGGCCGCCGGCCACCGGCCGCCACCGTCATCGGCCACCGTCGCCAGAAAATTTTCCGGTGACATGGTTTGAACCGCTTCAACCCCACGATTCCAAATCCGAAATCAGTTTTATAAAATTAAAAGTATTTAGAGATATTCGAACGATTTAAAATAAAACAATTTAACAGATAAAAACTTACCATTTGAATAACGTTTTTTTCTGTAGTAAATAAGTTTAAAAGTTAACTTGTTGATTAAAATTACTATATGATAATTATTCATAGGTCAAGAAATCTCGAGGTCGTTGAACCCGAGATCGAGGATTAGAGCGAATCTTTCGGGGTTCATCGTTTAGATCGAGGTGAGAGAATTCGACAGAACCCCTCTTTCTTCTATTCGCTTAGACATGATGATAGAGAACGTAGATATCATGCGGTTAGGACTTTAGGATATACGCCTTAATTTTCTTGCGAATTTATGATGTATGTTGATTGTTGATTGTGTTGGGTTTTCCTGGGATCTCAAAAGCGAATCTAATTCCTAAGAGATCAGTTCTAGGGTTTGCGCAGCGGATGTAAAACAAAAAATTTTGATGAAACCCTAAAACCTATCATGCATGATCTTGTAGAAACGTTAGAACGCTTACCTCAATCGATCCAGGGCCTGTATCAATTGATGTGTTCATCCGATCACTGTAGGCAGAAAGAATAACTTGCCCTCTACACGTATCCACACAGCGGAAAGGATTCCAACAGTTGGAACTTGTTTGCTAGGACTGAAGAACGCTTTCTTCTTTGCGCAATGGTTTCAGGGATTTTTCTCTTAGCTTTCTCACTCTCCAAACCTCTCCCTAGGGTCTGAAAATCGTGCCAAGAGAGTTCGGAGGCATTCTCCAAAGTTAATTCCCCTTAAAACTCTAATTAGAGCGAGTTTTGTAAATCCCGACGTCTGGACCGATCAGTTGTTTGAAATAGACGACGTTCGTCTATAGTGCGGCCACACATTTCTACAGTCTCGCTCACACGAGGGGCCCAGCGATATCTCTCTCTTTTACGAGAGGTATAAATCCCGTCTTGACTATCTACAATCCAGCACATGATTCGTTTCGTACCTGATACACGCCTTTATAGTCCTCCTGTTACGCAGGACGTTTGACGTAATCAAAGTACGCAACTTCTCATGTTGGATTCCGCAGATATCTCAGGTCTTAGGATCCAATCATGGAACCGTCATATGAGATTCAAGTCATGACGCTAGTCCATGTGACAATCTCATGCGGGTCAACCCAGTATTCCGTTCTCCAACGAATACCTATGATTGTGATCGTATCCAATACCTATGAT
>NW_010966274.1:830153-831815 GCF_000463585.1 Tarenaya hassleriana
GGAAGATCTGTCTGACTCATCATTGACCGAACCATGTCTAACAGTGTTCGGTTCCTCCGTTCAGACACGTCGTTCCATTGTGGCGTTCCAGGAGGCGTTAATTGTGATACAATACCACAATCAACTAGATAGTCAGTGAACTCTTGGCTCATATACTCGCCACCACGATCGGATCGAAGTGTCTTGATCGTCTTGCCAAGGTGGTTCTGCACTTCGTTTCTGAAAGCCTTGAACATTTCAAGTGTTTCAGACTTATGTCTCATCAAATAGACATAACCGTGTCGACTGAAATCATCAGTGAACGTTACGAAATACAGATAACTCCTCTAGCTGGACAGCTCATTGGTCCGCATACATCACTATGTATCAGATCCAATAACTTTGTCGCTCTCTGTCCTTTCCCCTTGAAAGGATGCTTTGTCATCTTGCCCATCAAACAAGACTCGCAAGATTCAAGAGACTCAAAGTCAAATGAATCCAGAAGACCTTCAGAATGAAGCTTCTGTATGCGCTTTTCGTTTATATGGCCTAGACGACAATGCCAGAGGAAGGTTGAGTTTAAGTCGTTCGGCTTAAACCGTTTAGTACTCACGCTATAGATGGATGATGTTGAATTCGAAGGCTTAAACCATTAACTAGATAACCATTACCATAGTAAATATCGTCTCGATAAATCATCAAACTCGAGTTCTCAATCACAAATCGAAAACTATCCAAATCCAGACAAGAAATAGAAATAATGTTTCTGCTAATTGCAGGAACATAGTAACAATTACTAAGCTCTAAAACAAGTCCAGAAGGAAGATGCAAATCATAAAAGCCAACACACAATGCATCAACTCTTGCTCCATTTCCGACGCATAGATCCGCTTCTCCCTTAGCTAGCATCCTACTTCTTCTTAGTCCCTGCACATTTCCACAAATGTGTGAGGCACTTCCGGTATCCAATACCCACGAAGATATAGTACAGATGTTAGCTTCTATAACATGAATACCTGAGGCAGAAGCTTCACCAAGCTTCTTATCCTTCAGATCTTCCAAGTAAAGGTGACAATTACGCTTCCAGTGTCCAGACACTCCGCAGTAATGACAGTCACCCTTATCGGGCTTGGGCTTGGGCGTAGAGGCAGCTTTTGCCTTTTTCGCCGCCTTCTTTTTGGCTTTACCTTGCCGCTTCTTGCTGGAGTTTTTCTCAACAGCAAGTACAATCTTGGGCACCACGATATCCTGCTCGACCGATTTCAGCATCTCATGCAGTTCGGCTAAGCTCTTAGTTATCCTGTGCATATGGTACTGCATCACGAACTGGTTATACTCCTCGGGTAACGACATCAGGATCAAGTCTGCAACTAAGTCACCATCGAGGTTCACTCTCATATGCTCAAGTTCTTCAACATGAGCTCTCATGTTGAGGACGTGGGTGTTGACAGAGCTACCTCTCGGCATCTCCGTCTTCACCAGAGCTTTCAGCGTCTTGTACTTTTCAGTACGCGCTAGCTCCTCAAACATGGTCTTGAGCTGATTGATCATATCAAACACGTTCTTCCCCTCAAACTGCCTCTGCAGATTTGGGGCCATGCTACCCAACATGAGATAGGAGATTTCATTGTCGTCAGTCTGATGCTTCAGCCAAACATCCTTGACGGCTCTCGTGACATTGGT
>NW_010966274.1:832128-835758 GCF_000463585.1 Tarenaya hassleriana
AAAAATAACCCTATAATAATTTTCTATATGGGACTAAGATCCATATTTCACATAAGAATGGACTGTTACACTCATCTTTATGCTATATAGGTAGACATCTAATGTCAATCACATCCAATGTGACTCTCAGATCCTTTTATGAGACTACGATATCAAATATCATTGCATACTCGTCTCATCTGTACCGTTAAGTCTCAAGTCAATACTTGACAACTTAACCTAAGGTAAACCATGTTCAAGCTGTGAGAACCACGATTTCCCACTCTGCCTCACAAAGATAATCCGGCACGCTCAGCTTTGGCATGACCCGTGTTACAGACGATCGATGCCTTGACAGGCGCTCTAATAATGGGAGGTACACGCTTAGCATTACATAAATAAGGGATTTTCGAAACCACATTCAGATCAAGCATCTACTTTCAAGCTATGAGAACCACCATTTCTCCATCTTGCCTCACCAAGATAGCACGGCACACCCAACTTTGGCATGGTCCATGACACGTACGATCGAGGCATTGACAAGTGCTCTACTCGTAGAGCTTCTAGATCTAATCGGTTTCTGTGTAACGATTGTTCATAATCCGAATGGACAATCCAATCGATTATGCAATCCCAATTCCGAAGCTCCCACTCAATCAAACATATCTAATATCTTGATTAAGTTACATACATTCATTCACTATGGATCATCCATAAGAAAGAATCATGTTATTCTGAATCACAGTTGATCGGTTTTAAGCAACAATTGCTTAAACCAGATCCCGAAATGCAAAATCAAATTTTGGTAAAGCGTCGGGTCCTAGACCGATCGGTCTAGGCGGTTCGGTCTTCAGGTCTGCGTCGGTCCAGACCTTTCAGTCCTGAATGGTCCAGACCGATCGGTCTTGGTCCAGACCGATCGGTCTACGCATGCAGACCGTTCAGTCCGGACCTGTCGGTCCAACCGACTCGCAAAACCCTAGACCGATCGGTCCAGAGGACCAGACCGATCGGTCTAGGCGAAAACGTGATCAGATCTCGTTTTCGTCGTTTCTGCCCCGTTTCAGACCCGAATTCGACCCCGTTTTCGCCTGCGAACTCTGAATTCGAAGCTCTTGCACACTATACAACAATGAACAGAAAATCTACTCTAGATCCATAATCAAATCATGCATAGCATCAAAGCAAACACGGATTCAAACAATTCAAATCCTATAACGTGCGTGATCGTGTTCTAACAAAAATCATGCAGAGCAACCACTGTTGGGTTTTCCTGGATCTCAAGAGCAAATCTAATTCCTAAGAGATCAGTTCTAGGGTTTGCGCAGCGGATGTAAAACAAAATTTTTTGATGAAACCCTAAAACCTATCATGCATGATCTTGTAGAAACGTTAGAACGTTTACCTCAATCGATGCGGGGTCTGTATCAATTGATGTGTTCGTCCGATCACTGTAGGCAGGAAGAATACCTTGCCCTCTACACGTATCCACACGGCAGAAAGGATTCCAACGGTTGAAACTTGTCTGCTAGGACTGAAGAACGCTTTCTTCTTTGCGCTATGGTTTAAGGGATCTTTCTCTTAGCTTTCTCACTTCCAAACCTCTCCTTAGGGTCTGAAAATTGTGCCAAGAGAGTTCGGAGGCGTTCTCCAAAGTTAATTCCCCTTAAAACCCTAATTAGAGCGAGTTTAGTAAATCCCGACGTCTGGACCGATCGATCTGGAGCTTTTAAACGTCTGGACCGATCGGTCTGGAGCAACTTCTGGACCGAGTGACTCTCACACGTTACCTCTGGACCGACCGGTCTACGTCTAGATTCGGTCTACTCCTAGACCGGACGGTCCGGACCACTTATCCAGTTTTCTCGACGTTTTTCTCGTGCATTTGTCCTTCCCTGTGTGTGTGACCCTGTAGGCTCATCCGATATAGCAGTATAACACGAAATCTCTTATTTCGGTTACACAAGTCATAGGCGGTCTCTAGCAAGACACTGTGACTACCTATCTCGAATAGAGTTTGTTCGTGATCTTACGAACGCCAGTGATGATTCCGGTTGATGATCCTTTTGTATCACGTTATCATATGTTGAATATAAGGCATGGACAAGCCACCTTATCTGATTCGATTGCTTTCTCGTTCACTGAGTTCGACTGTCTGAAATGGACGACGTTCGTCTATAGTGCGGCCACACATTTCTACAGTCTCGCTCACACGAGGGGCCCAGCGATATCTCTCTCTTTTACGAGAGGTACAAATCCCGTCTTGACTATCTACAATCCAGCACATGATTCGTTTCGTACCTGATACACGCCTTTATAGTCCTCCTGTTACGCAGGACGTTTGACGTAATCAAAGTACGCAACTCCTCATGTTGGATTCCGTAGATATCTCAGGTCTTAGGATCCAATCATGGAACTGTCATATGAGATTCAAGTCATGACGCTAGTCCATGTGACAATCTCATGCGGGTCAATCCAGTATTCCATTCTCCAACGAATACCTATGATTGTGATCATATCAAATACCTATGATGATCTATGTGATCATCAATCACACATCATACTAGTCTTATTATGTCGTTATTCCCATAACTACACAAGACTAGGGAGTTTAGTATCATTCATAATGATACATGGATTTCATAACACATCTAGTATGCAAGAACATGTAATGAATCAAATACTCTCATAAAACCATAGAAAGTATCAATACATCAAATGTATCTAAATAAAGCTCATAAACAGTACATCATAGAACACTAAACCAACAGATTAATGACTGATGAGTGATGATTGATGATTGATGATGACTGATGATTGATGAATGATGAATATGAATGATGATTGATGATTGATAAATTTCTGTTGAGTGATTATGGTTTGTGACGTACATGTTATATGATGACGTTTCATAATTGGTTTATTGGATCGATAGAATGAGTTGAACTGTTGATACTAATTAAACATGATGTTTGAAAAGATGAGAGAAGTAAAGAATTGAGTTAGGTACTATGATGTGACCTCAGATTGTGCTAAAAATATTTTTAAAGTGAGTTTTGAGACCATGGTATGGCAGCGATCCGTATGTGATAGTATGATAACAACCCAGTCATGGCTCGATCCAGTGGAGTTTGTTGGAATTTCCTGGGATCTCTAGAGCGAATTCTATTCCTAAGAGATCGATTCTAGGGTTTGCGCGGCGGATGAAAAACAAAAATTTTATGAAACCCTAGAACCATGCATGTATGAATCGTAGAAATGTTAGAACGCATACCTCAATCGATCTGGGGCTTGTATCAACTGAAGAATTCATCTGATCACTTAAGGCAGGAAGATTACCTCGCCCTCTACACGTATCCACACCTCAGGATGGATTCCAACGATTGGAGCTTGTCTGCTAGGACCCGAATAAACTATTCGGTATGTTGCTTCGAGAAAACTAGACTTAGATCACCTCTTTGAACCTCTTGGATCTCACCAAAGTCTGTAAAAGTGTTCTAAAGTCGGCTCCCCTCATTAGGGTTTTTAATCTCTTTCTCATAAAGTGATTTAACCCTAATTTTGGTAATTTTCGAAAAATCCGAAAGCCGAAACGGATGGTCCAGAAATACACGTGGACCGTCCGTTCCAGCAAGCCAGAACGGACAGGCC
>NW_010966274.1:835909-837996 GCF_000463585.1 Tarenaya hassleriana
CGTCGTTTTCTCGTGCGTTTTGTCCTTTCCTGCGTGTGTGACCCTGTAGGCTCATTCGATATAGCAGTATAATCCGAAATCTCTATTTCGGATATACAAGTCATAAGCGGTCTCTAGCAAGACACTATGACTACCTATCTCGAATAGAGTTTGTTCGTGATCTTACATACGCCAGTGATGATTCCGGCTGATGATCCTTTTGTATCACGATATCATAAGTCGAACATAAGGCATGGACAGGTCACCTTATCTGATTCAACTGCTTTCTCGTTCACTGAGTTCGACTGTATGAAATAGACGACGTTCGTCTATAGTGCCGCCACACATTTCACAGTCTCGCTCACACTAGGGGCCCAACGATATCTCTCTCTTTTACGAGAGGTACAAATCCCGTTTTGACTATCTACAATCCAATACTTGATTCGTTTCGTACGTAATACACGCCTTTATAGTCCTCCTATTGCGCAGGACGTTTGACGTATTCAAAAGCACGCAACTCCTCATGTTGGATTTCGTAGATATCTCAGGTCTTAGGATCCAATCATGGAACCGTCATATGAGATTCAAGTCATGACACATGTCCATGTGACAATCTCATGCGGGTCAATCCAGTATTTCATTCTCCAACGAATACCTATGATTGTGATCGTATCCAATACCTATGATCATCTCTATGATCATCAATCACACATCATACTAGTCTTAGTATATCATTATTCTCACAATGACATATGACTAGGGAGTTTAGTATTGTTCATAACAATACATGAATTTCATAACATATTAAGTATGTAAAAGATGTAATGAATAAAACACTCATCCATAAACCATAGAAAGTGTCAATACATCAAATGTATCTAAATAAAGCTCGCATAACAGTACATCATAGATCACTAAACCAACAAAGTTATAACCCCGACTACGGCGGCGATCCGTAGAGGGTTATGACTATTGGTTAAGTTTTGAGGCCATGGTGTGGTGGCGATCCGTACGTATGTGATGGCATAACGATCCGGGCATGCAGCGATCCATGTGGAGGGGTAACCCCGATTACGGCGGCGATTCATAGAGGGTTACAAATATATTTTTGGTTTTGTTTTATAAAAGAGTTTTGAGCTAAGTCTGAGGGATACTGAATGGTCCTAGAGTCTGGACTCGTTTTAAAGAATCGAACAAAGAAAAGTTAGGAGAAAAACGTGAATCGATAGATTGAGATTTGTTTGAGTTGAATGTTGATTGAATTTGTTTTCTATTTGATTGTCTATGTTGGGTACGGAGGCGAGGTTTATAGTCTTGCAACCTTACTGAGCTATTCGCGTAGCTCACCCCTTCCTTTTTCTCCACAGGTGAAAGGTGAAGCAGATTATTTTGGTTGGATTCCGTAGTTTACCAGAAAGACGAAGATTTAGAATTTCTATTTCCTTTATTCAATTTATTCATGAAGTTAATATTCAGACTTAAGTTATTGAAATTTATTGTTTTAAACTTCCGCTATGGAGCCTGATTTTGACACTACAAAAAAACCTGCATATAGCGACGGAATTTGCGACGGAAATTTCCGTCGCACAGAAAATTGCGACGGAATGTGACGATTTTACGACAGAATGTGGAAAAAAACTATCCGTCGCAAACAGTCGTAAAATCCGTCGCAATTTGCTACGGTTTGCGACGGATAATTCTGTCACAACAAAGAAATAGATGATTTGCGACGGAAAATAACACTTGCGACGGATTGCGACGGAATATTCCGTTGCAATGTATTGGTTTCATTTTTCACGAAATTTTTTAAATTTTGGGCGCGTAAATTAATTTCATTTTGCGACGGAATATTCCGTCGCAATGTATTGGTTTCGTTTTTTCACGAAATTTTTTAAATTTTGGGCGCGTAAATTAATTTCATTTTGCGACGGATTGCGACGGAATTTTCCGTCGCAAATCGCAGTATAAAACCACAGTCGTCTTCTTCATCAGATTCAAAGATTTTCGGAAAAAAAAAAATAAAAATCGCCAATTTTTTTCTAAATCTCCCCAAGAATCGCCAAATTTCTCCCATAAGGTAATATATATGTATTTATGTATATATATAT
>NW_010966274.1:838125-849946 GCF_000463585.1 Tarenaya hassleriana
TGTGTTTGTGAAATGTATATGTGTATGAGTATTTATGTATGTGTATATATGTGTATGTGTGTATATGTGTGAATGTGTATGTGTGTTTGTGTATATGAAAATATGTGTATATATGTATGTATGTGTATGTGTGTTTGTGTATGTGAAAATATGTATATATATATATGTATGTATGTGTATGTATATTTGTATGTGTGTAATGTATGTGTATGAATGTATATGTATGTGAAAATGTATATATGTATGTGTATATATAGTATATAATTTTTTTATTTTTTTTTTAAAATAAAAAAACATTTGCGACGGAATGCGACGGAATTTTTTCCGTCGCAAATTGCGACGGAATTATCCGTCACTTTCCGTCGCAAAACGCAGATTTTTTCCGTCGCATTTTTGCGACGGATTAACGACCGTTATGCGTTTGCGACAGCGTTATACCGACGGAAATAATTCCGTCGCATTCCGTCGCAAATTCTTAATTGCGACGGATTTCCTTTATATTTGCGACGGATTTTTCCGTCGCTATATAACTGTTTTTTTGTAGTGTGATGGCTGATTTTAGAATAAATCGGATTTTTTTTATAACCCAAGTGACTTTTCAACGATATCCGAAATACCGGATTTTGGGTCGTTACATATACTCTTTTAATTAGCAATCAAACCCTATAATTATATTTATTCGCCGAAATATATATACTTTATAAATTCTAACAAATAAACCCCTAAATGCAAACGCCAAAAATATGCGGTCAAAAATCTGTCCGAACTCGACCGATATATTCCCGAACCGAATCGAACCGATTAAAATAATATATCAGATCGGACATAAATATTTCAAATTCGAAATAACTGAATCTGAGTTAACTATAAAATGAATCAACTGAACTCGAATTAATCGTAAACGAAGTATGCATTATTTTAATTTAATCATTGATTTATATCGGTCGGGTTCGATTCGGTTATTTTGGATTTCAAATATTCATATCCAATTTAATATATTATTTTAATCGGTTCAGTTATATATCGGTTGGGTTAGATTCAGACAGATTTTTTACCGTATTTTTTTAACATTTATGTTTAGGAGCTTATTTGTTAGAATTTATAAAGTATAAGTATATTTCGGTGAATTAGTATAAATATAGGGTTTTGTCTCACATCTAAAGCGTATATGTATATTTCGACGAATAATCATAAATATAGGGTTTTTTTCATAAAAAAAAAGTATAGAGTTTTTGGTAGATATCTAAAAAATACAAGATTTTTTTGGCGATTTTTCCTAATAATAATACTAATAATATCTATTTTTTAAATTAGAAATTTATTGGTGTCTAATATTCACAATCATTCTTGGTTGAGACATAAATTCACGTTATATATATTGAATTATTATTTTTTGATAAAGTGTATATATTGAATTCTTTTGTTGTACCGAAATGAATTAAACATAAATCAATAATATTTCTATTATATTAATCTTAAAACAAGGCTAATATACAACCGACACCACTTTGAACCATACATTATTAGAAAATTAAATTACAAAAAAAAAAAGAAAAAAGAAAATGAGATTTAACAACAAAGTCTTATTATTGAATAGACGAAGTGCCTTCATCGTTTACGCTTAAACGATTAAAGAGTTCATCGCATAAAGCTTCATGCAATTTAAGAAACGTACCGTGCATGAGTTGAATCTCGTCTCCGTTTAATTTCTCGACCGAAGCCTTGAACCAACATTCCTCGATCTTTTTCTCCTCCGACAGCTTCTCCAACGCCTTTCTCCGTTCTCTTTCGCCTTCCAACTCGTCGAGGAGATTCTCGTACTCTTCGTTCATACGGTCGATACTCTCCTTTTCGCGGGCATCAACCAGAGATCCGGAATCATTTTTGGCGCGTGGGGGTAATGGGTTCCTCAGCTTGTCGGAGACCGTTTCGATCGAAGGATGTCCGAACGAAAACGGTGTGTCGGCTTCTGTGAACATCAAAAACCCGATTTCGGCATCGCATGCGACAATCAGGTCGTTGAACTTCTTGTAGATCCCGGATCGTCTTTTCGAGAACGTGCTCAGTTTATCTTCCACGTTCTCGATTTTCTTCATTGGGATCTTTTGTTTACCTTTGGTCGTTTTCCCGGCCATTGTTTTAGTGTAGGAATGTGAATAGAATAAAAAGGAATTTTGTTTCTATAATATTAACTTAAGCTATTTTCTTGGTTGTGAAATTGCATGGAACATATGTTTATATCTATTGATAAGGAATATAGATACGTGACATATGAGGCAACTAAATAATTTACAACATGATACATTGTTATTATTATTTTGGTCTTCATGATTTGTTATCTCTTTAGGTAACTGTAGTCAAAATAATTTTGTTCAACATTCTTATATGGCATTATTATTATTTCCTAACAAATTAGCTTTTCCCCCCATTAAATTGTTTTCAGTAATAAATCCCTTTTTTTAACAAGTAATAAATAATTTTGACTCTCTTTAGTACCTTTCTATCTATAATTTTTAAAGAGGAATATCTAACTTTATTATTTTTTCTCTTTTTTTTTTAAAAAAAAAAGAAAAGTGTAAGGGATCAATTTGGGCCAGTTTTGGGCTTTTTGTTAGGCCCAATTTAATCATTGTGGGCTTTGATATTTTTCCACAGAGAGGATGGATTATGAAAAGCTGTGGAAAACTGCTTAGGATGTGTGTTCAAATCCAAGAACCCTAGTTTTTTTTTCTTCTCTCCTTATGATACATATACAAATACAAACTTGCTTACCTTCTTCAAAGTCCTCGGCCGATTTTTCGACATTGTTGTTGTCCTGTCTTCAATGTCGATGATTTTCTTCATATCGATCTTTTGTTTAGGTTTATCGATCTTTTCAATCGTTTTACGAATGGAGAAAACCTATACCAAAAGGAAAAAAACATCTTCAAATCTTGTTTTATGTTTTCGCTTTGTATATCACTCACTCTTATTTATAGTACTCCAAAGTTTGATCTAAATGACAACATTAAATCTAAAGTATTAGTCGGGTCAAAAACTCGGATACCATTTAAACAAAACCTAATTAATGTCGGAAAAAATATGGTGTTTCCGGTAGCTCTTACCATGTATAATATCCATATATCAAATATAATTATTCGCATCGGTTTTAAATAATTAGTCGCGTCAAAGTTTTGCTCGAATACCATATAAAATGAAATTAATTAATGACAAAGGAAAATATATTTATCAGATTCGTTGTTGACTGGTAATCAATATTTTAATTCTGTGGAAAATAATTTATATCACAAATTTTATCTCTTAAAAATTTTAAAAATATCAGTTATTGATTGAATTCATAATTATATATTCATATTTGAGATATTTCAAACTACATTTTTTATTTTTTATTAAAAGATAGTAAATGAAATATTATAGTGTATAATTTGTATGTAAATTGATTATATAAGAGATAAATTATATTTTTAAAAATAAAAATATGTTTTTTTATTAATATTAGAATTTAATAGATTTTATTATAAATTTAAAATAATTTTTTAATAGGTTAAATCATTGACGTTTTTTAATAATTGGTGATTTTTTTATAAAATTTAAAGTAATAGATTTGTTTAATAAGTTAGATAGTTGAGACTTAAGTGATAAAAGCTTTGATGTAAATTCTAGTGCCATTTGCAAATTAAAAACAAAAAGGATGAAAATTATTTAAATATGTGATGATATAATTTAAACAGTAATCAAATCCTTTGTTTATTTGTCCTTATAAAAAAATATATTAAGATTTATTTTTTGATAATTAAGAGATTCACTAAGTTTTTGTCTCATCTAATCTCCTCAAATCCGAAGCCAACCATTGTCAAAGATAATTTCTTATTTTATCTAAACACTCCTCCCCAAAATTAGATTTGAACACGGTTAATAAAAACATGTTTTGTATGGTCTCTTACCATCAACCCCCAAACTGATGGAAAATGATACTTTTTTTAGTTTAATTTATATGATTAATAAAATTTATTTTTTCCTATAACAATTGTGTCGATAATTCGGTTTGACTGAAAAAATCTGAATTTATCAATCAATATTTGAATAGTTTAATTGCAAGAGAATATACAAAACATATTATTATCCCGAATTCAAATCTAAACGTGGAGATGGACATTACCGAACTTTTCCGATTCTTATATATATTGAATTATTTTTTTTATAAAGTATATTGAATTCTTTTGTTGTACCGAAATGAATTAATCATACGAGCTAATATACAACCAACACCACTTTGAACCTTACATTGTTAGAGAATTAAATTACAAAAAAAGAAAAGAATGAAAAAAAATTTCCCTTGAGTGATTATGGTTTATGACGTACATGTTATGTGATGATGTTTTTTTTTTATAGATTATTAGACTGTTAGAATGAGTTGAACTTTTGATATTAAATAAACTTTGGCATGATGTTTGGAAAGATGAGAGAATTAAAGAATTGAGTTAGGGAATAGGATGTGACCTCAGACTGTGCTAGTGAGTTTTGAGACCATGGTACGGCGGCGATCCATATGTGATGGTATGATAACAACCCGGGCATGGCAGCGATCCATGTGGAGTGATAACCCCGACTACGGCGGCGATCCGTAGAGGGTTATTACTATTGGTTGTGTTTTGGTAACTCCGACTACGGCGACGATCCGTAGAGGGTTACAAAGATATTTTTGGTTTTGTTTTATAAAAGAGTTTTAAACTAAGTCTGAGGGGTATTGAATGGTCCTAGAGTTTGGACTCGTTTTTAAGAATCGAATAAAGAAAAGTTAGGAGAAGAATGTGAATCGATAGATTGATTTTTGTTTGAGTTGAATGTTGATTGAATTTGTTTTCTATTTGATTGTCTATGTCGGGTACGGAGGCGAGGTTTATAGTCTTGCAACCTTACTGAGCTATTCGCGCAGGTCACCCCTTCCTTTTTCTCCACAGGTGAAAGGTGAAGCAGATTATTTTGGTTGGATTCAGTAGTTTCCAGGAAGACGAAGATTTAGAATTTCCATTTCCTTTATTCAATTTATTCATGAAATTAATATTCAGACTAAGTTATTGAAATTCATTGTTTTAGACTTCCGCTTTAGAGCCTGGTTTTGATGGTTGATTTTAGAATAAATCAGATTTTTTTTTATATAACCCAAGTGACGATTCAACGATATCCGAAATACCGGACTTTGGGTCGTTACAAATGGTATCAGAGCCGGTTCTCTCCCAGTACGGTGTGGTTCGTGGACGAACCAGGCGGAAGCTGGTGGGCCTGTGACAGCCCAGGATACCGTAGGAGGGCGGGGAGTGATCGCCGGTGCGAGAGGCATGGAAAATGGGCGGCTCCTGACGAGCTTCTGGGTAGGGGGTACATGGATGAAGCGGACGCACCGTGTGACAACCCAGAGTACCGTAGGAGGGCGGGGAGTGATCGCCGGTGCAGAGGCACGGACAAGGGGCGGCTCCTGACGAACTTCTGGGTAGGGGGTATAGGGATGAATCGAACACACTGGAATGAGAGAGATCCGAGGGTTGTATAGGTATGGGACTATACAGTCTAAGATAACATAAAAGAATTAGTTGAGCTACTCATAGCAACAAGGTGCACCTACCTTTTCGGTTGACTATCCCGAGAGAACTCCAAAGTTAAGCGTGCTGACTTTGGAGCAATCTCAGGATGGGTGACCTACTGGGAAGTACTTTCCGGGAAGTGTGCGAGTGAGGACAAAGCACGCTAAAAGGTCCCGTGTTGGTGTGTGGGGACAGCTCTATCATTCCGTAACGGCCTCGGATCGTTACACTAAACGTGGAGATGGACATTACCGAACTTTTCCGATTCTTATATATATTGAATTATTTTTTTATGAAGTATATTGAATTCTTTTGTTGTACCGAAATGAATTAAACATAAGCAATAAAATTTCTATCATATTAATCTTAAGATAGGGCTAATATACAACCAACACCACTTTGAACCTTACATTGTTAGAGAATTAAATTACAAAAAAGAAAAGAAAGAAAAAAAAAATGAGATTTAACAACAAACTCTTATTATTGAATGGACGAAGTGCCTTCATCGTTTAGGCTTAAACGATTAAAGAGTTCATCGCACAAAGCATCATGCAATTCAAGAAACGTGTCGTGCATGAGTTGAATCTCGTCTCCGTTTAATTTCTCGACCGGAGCCTTGAACCAACATTCCTCGATCTTTTTCTCCTCCGACAGCTTCTCCAACGCTTTTCTCCGTTCTCTTTCGCCTTCCAACTCGCCGAGAAGATTCTCGTACTCTTCGTTCAGACGATCGATACGCTGCTTTTCGCGGGCATCAGCCAGAGAGTCGGTATCGGTTTTGGCGCGTGGGGGTAACGGGTTCCTCAGCTTGTCGCAGACCGTTTCAATCAAAGGATGCCCGAACGAAAACGGTGTGTCGGCTTCTGTGAACATCAAGAACCCGATTTCGGCATTGCATGTGATGATCAGGTCGTTGAACTTCTTGTAGATCCCTGATCGTCTTTTCGAGAACGTGCTCAGTTTATCTTCCATGTTCTCGATTTTCTTCATTAGGATCTTTTGCTTGCCTTTTGTTTTTTTCCCGGCCATTGTTTTAGTATAAGAATCTGAATAGAAAAAAAAAAGAATTTTTGCTTTTATAATATTAATTTAAGTTATTTTCTTGGTTGTGAAATTGCATGGAACATATCTGCATATCTATTTATAGGGAATATAGATACGTGACATATGAAGCAACTAAATAATTTACAATATGATAGATTGTTATTAATATTTTGGTCTTCGTTATTTTATCTCTTTAGGTAATTGTAGTCAAAATAATTTTGTTCAACATTCTTATATGGCATTATTATTATTTCCTAACAAATTAGTTATTGCCCCATTAATTTGTTTTCAGTAATAAATATCCCTTTTTTTTAAAATTAATAAATAATTTTGACTCTAGTAAACTTTCTATCTATATTTTTTTTAAAGGAAAATCTAACTTTATTTGTTTTCTCTTTTTTTTTTAAAAAAAAGAAAAGTGTTAAGGGATCAATCAGGCCGGTTGTCATAGATAATTGGGCTTATTGGTAGGCCCAATTTAATCATCGTGGGCTTTGAAATTTTTTCAAACGGAGGTTGGGTTATGAAGTTGTGGAAAACTGCTTAGAGTGTGTGTTCAAATCCAAGAACCCTAGTTTTGTTTCTTCTGTCTACTTATGATACATATACGAATACTAACTTGCTTACCTTCTTGAAAGTCCTCGGCCGATTTTTCGACATTGTTGTTGTCCTGTCTTCAATGTCGTTGATTTTCTTCATATCGATCTTTTGTTTAGGTTTATCGATCTTTTCGATCGTTTTACCAAGGTGAAAAACCAGAACAAAAGAGAAAAAACATCTTCAAATCTTGTTCTGTGTTTTAGCTTTGTATATCACTCACTCTTATTTATAGTACTCCAAAGTTTGATCTAGATTGATAACATCAAATCTAAAGAATTAGTCGGGTCAAAAACTCGGATACCATTTAAACAAAACCTATTTAATGTCATAAGAAAATATGGTGTTTTCTTTAGCTCTTACCATTTATAATATCCTTATGTCAAATATAATTACTCGCATCGGTTTCAAATGATTAGTCGCGTCAAAGTTTTGCTTGGATACCATATAAAATGAAACTAATTAATGATAAAGGAAAATATATTTATCGGACTCGTTGTTGACCGGTAACCAATCTTTTAAATCTATAAAAAATAATTTATATCACAAATTTTATCTCTTAAAACTTTTAAAAATATCAGTTATTGATTGAATCCATAATTATATATTAATATTTGAGATATTTTAAACTATATTTTTTTAAAAAGATAGTAAATGAAATATTATATAGTGTATAATTTGTATATAAATTAGCTATATAAGAGATAAATTATATTTTTAAAAATAAAAATATGTTTTTTTTATTAATATTAGAATTTAATAGATTTTATTATAAATTTAAAACATTTTTAATAAGCTAAATCATTGACGTTTTTTAATATTTGATGATTTTTTATAAAATTTTAAATAATAGATTTGTTTAATAAGTTAGATAGTTGAGACTTAAGTGATAAAAGCTTTGATGTAAATTATAATGCCACTGGTAAATTAAAAACAAAAAGGATGAAAATCATTTAAATATATGATGATATAATTTAAATAGTAATCAAATCATCTGCTATAGGAACACAATTTTTAAAAATAAGCCATATTTTAATTTTATTATTTGTCCTTATAATAAAATATATTAAGATTTGTTTTTTTTTTGTTAAACTATTAAGATTTGTTTTTAGATAACTAAGAGATTCACTAAACTTTTTACTCAACTAATCTCCTCAAATCTAAAGTCAATTCTATTGTCAAAGATAAATTCTTATTTATCTAAATTCTCCTCCCCAAAGTTGGATTTGAACATGGGCAATAAAAACATATTTTGTATGGTCTTTTACCACTAGCCCCCAAACTTTGGATAGTATATTAATAATTATTTTGTACATAATATTTTTTAAAAATAAAATTGTGTTTGTCCATTAACATAGTAAAATAGAAAAATACAATGTTTAAATTCTGTTAAAAAAATCAAAACTTGAAACAAATTTCTAATTCTATTATTCTTTGAACTAGTTATATACACACATAGTCACATATATTGGATATACATGTTTTTTTTTTTGCGTCAACATATACACGTGTATGTGTAATGGACGTATGCATGCGTATTATTAGAAAACTCATACAAAAAATTTTCCGTATCTTATTGGAAGAAACTTCAAGGAAACTTTTTTAAGTCAATCCATATGCAACTTCTAAGTTATAACAAAAAAAAATATTGCATAGAAAAAAAATATATGAAGAAACGGAAAATGGTATCGTGCCATGGGAGAGACATCACACTAAAATACAAGTCCGGGACCAAAACGTGGTTCCTCGATTGGAAAAATATATCCACGTAATTGCAAAATTCTCTCAATCAAATGATTGCATCTCTCCTGTTATTCGCATCCAAATAACTAAAATACAAATCGGTACGTAATATTCATGGCGACGACCCGACCAGTATGTATGTATGTATGTATGTATGTATGTATGTATGTATGTATGTATGTATGTATGTATGTATGTATGTATGTATGTATGTATGTATGTATGTATGTATGTATGTATGTATGTATGTATGTATGTATGTATGTATGTATGTATGTATGTATGTATGTATGTATGTGTGTCTGTCTTGTTTGGTTTGTCGGGTTTAGGTATTGCCTCTTTGTCTACCAAGGAAGATCAAATCACACTTCTCGGAAATTCCAATGAAATGTTTTCGGAAGTACATTGGTAGAATGCAAGTCAATTGGTTTGTTTTATTATTGATAATCCGGGCGAATTTTATATAGATATATAATTATAATTTCTTTTTTCTTAAATAGAAAATTCTTAATATCAAAGAGAATACACAATTGGAATATTTTGCAATACATCAATCCATTAAGAAATTACCCAAAGTTTTTGTAGAAACCAATCGACCCCCCTCCCCTCCCGTGTATACCAATTATACCAATAAATCCCAATGAAAACACACACCAAAGCCAAATGCAAAAACGATACACAACCCCCCAATAAGCCCCAATGCATAAACACCAATACATAGATTGAAACCCAAAAGACGGTACGTATATATACATATATAATGGCCTTGATTAAAAACTTACAAGTAAAAAAGAACCATGGACCGACCAATCAAGATTATTTCTCTATGCTGTTCTTGATTAATCAAGGTGTAGATGATGAGATGAAGAGGATCCGAGGATGATAAGCTCTATGGTGCCAAGAACAGTAATCTTTAGATCTCACCCTTTAATTTTTTCCCCAAAATGAAAATCTTCGAGTGGCTGAAATTTCTTGCACCATGGATTTGATCTCTCTGATCCAGCCTTCTTCTCTCATCTCAACTTTACCATTTAGCCCCAAACACCAAAAAAAAATTAAAAAAAAAAAAGTGATGAAGATGACCTGGATAGATATCATTATCTAAACTTAGAGGCAAAAGAGAGGAGGGAGGGGAAAAAAAAGAAGAAGAGAGAGAACATTAGGGTTTTTGTGTTTTTTTGGACTAAATCAAAGAAGTGAGAGAGGACCCAACATTAGTTGTCGGATCAAGCCAAGTCCCAACAACATTTGAATTGAAGTTTGAAGGATCTGATGATGATAACGCAATATACCCAGAGATCTGATGATGAAGCTTCACTTCTTTGTTCATCACTATTGCAGCTTCGTTGTTATTGTTGTTGCCCCCGGCATGCAAATCTTGAAGTGAAGCTAGGGTTTGGAAATGGTTTTGTCCTAATATCTCACCGTTTCTCGGGATGTGATCACCTCCATCGACGAGCTTCTGCGAGTGAAAAGTAGAAGAAGCCAAAAGAGCAGCCATGGAAGGCGTGGGTGAAGAAGACAACGACCCCAATAAACCCGAAAAAAAGGGCTTATTTTCACCCATACTGTCAGCTATTTGCGGAAACCCTAATCCAAGATCGCTAAAACCACTAAACCCAAACCCACTCTCAAAACCCTTTGAGTTACCAAACCTGCTCGAGATCATCGGAAAATTATTACCACCACTCGCATCTGATAACCCAAAAAGCAAAGGATTGACGTAACCGTTCGACGGAAAATGATTCATCTGAGGATTAGGGATCGGAGTGGACGAAGAAGTGGTCGGATTCGACGAAACGTCGAGAGACGATGAATTCGACACGGAAGATGTCGGCGGACGCTTAACGCGTTTGTTCTTCCGACAGCTGCCACCGACGGGGACGTTGCGGAGAGTGCCGCCTCTCGTCCAATACCGCTTGCAAGCCTTGCAGAAGTGCCGAGGCTGGGAGAGGCTGTAGTTGTTGTAGTAGCAGAACTTGGTGTTGGACGAATCGCAACGCGGACATTTCAGCGGCTGCTGCGTTTGCGTTTGCGTTTGCGTTTGCGGTTGCGGTTGAGCGGTTTTGTTCATAAGCCCTAAAACTCCGGCTGATGGTAACGCCGGAGCAACGATCATGTTGTTGAAGGATTTGGCGTCGGCTACGCGGTTGTTTCTCTGCATACTTCTCCGGAGAGAGAGAGAGAGAGAGAGAGAGAGAGAGAGAGAGAGGAAGAGAGAGAGTTTTGGTTGGTGTCGTTAAGGCAAAAGAAGAAAGTAATGGTAACAAGGAGAAGACACGGTTTATGCGGTTCCAACAGCTAAGCAACAAAAACATGGGTCATGTGTTTTTATTTTGGTCAAATAATTGAGAGAGAGAGAGAGAGAGAGAGAGAGAGAGAGAGAGAGAGAGAGAGAGAGAGGGAGAGGGAGCCATTGGTTAGCGTTGGGAGAGATCATGAGTGGCATCTTCTGGACACAAATGCCAAAGACATCACTCTCTGATATCTCCTACCCTTAGCTCTTAATCTCGTCCGTTCGGTCCAACAATTTGGTCCGTAACACTCTTCCTTTTTGGACTTAGGCTTAGGTTCAATGACAACGCTTGTCAGAGAGAGAGAGAGAGAGAGAGAGAGAGAGGGAGAGGGAGCCATTGGTTAGCGTTGGGAGAGATCATGAGTGGCATCTTCTGGACACAAATGCCAAAGACATCACTCTCTGATATCTCCTACCCTTAGCTCTTAATCTCATTTCTTTGTTTTTCTCTCTGTTTCTTTATTTTTGGTTCCTAACCGAAGAGAATCCTTCGAAACCAGCAATGTACAGACAAAGGGCAGTTGGGGGCTTCACCAAGTTATAATTACTGCCTGAATGT
>NW_010966274.1:849957-906840 GCF_000463585.1 Tarenaya hassleriana
GAGGGCAAAGATTCTTGACAGATACACATATATATGTGTATATACACTGTTGAATCGAGTGTATATACTATATATATATATATATATATATTTGCCTTTTCTAATTGTGTATTCCTCTGTAAAGTAATAAAACTAAGATTTGGTAGACAGAAGTTACAAAACATTCGATAGTGGGTACTTATTTTATTTAATTTGGAAATCCATTAACATTGGGTCCCATATAAGATTTGAATCATGGGGACGGAAATAAAATATTGACCATCCCAATATACCAAAGATAAAATTTTAATTTAGAATATAAACAATTTTTTTTATTAATGTAGTTTTTATGTATTTTGTCAATTTGGAGTTGTTTACATCTATCTATATTGATAAGCTGAAAGCTCCAATGAAGACAACCGAAATTTATGCAATAATTTTCTAGAATTATTATTATAAAAGATAATACCGGACCCATATAAAAAAAAAATTGGAGAAAAAGTGTAAAATAACAATTACAATAGAATCGTGTGTGTATATATGTATTTATTTATTAATTACAACGTTCCCAAATTAAAAGAGAAGAAAATTAAACAAAAACAAAGAGAAGGATTGGCTGAACCACGGTTTTTTATATATTATATTCGTTTCGTATGAGATCAAGTGTTTCAAATCGAATTCAGCTTCTAAATTGTTTTATATATACGTATATGTGTGTGTATATATGTATGTATATAGATGTATATCCACACTGATTGAAAATTGGAGGGAGAAAAGGAGAATAAAGGAAAATGAAAACGTGACAGATGAATCTTTGAGAGGTTCGAGGGACATCACTCATCACACAATACGCGACATTCTTTTGCATTAGAGTATGAAATTGGAGGGAATCCCTAAAACCACGACTACCGATGAGCCCCCACTTCCCACTTATTATATTATATACGAATATATATATATATATATATGCATTAATTCCTAAAATGAGCATATATTTATAGTAGGGGTGTCAATAGGCCACTCTCGTCCGACCCGATCCGAACCCGTATTCGATCCGAGAGGTTCGGACTCGTGCTGATCCGATTTTTTTTTTGGTCTATATAACTAAGCTACAGTGGCCTATACAATTTCTTTGTAATTTTATTTCTTTTTTAATTAATTTTTAAAAAAAAATATCGGGCTTTCGGATCGACCCGAATTAGACATAAAGCTCGAATTGAACCCGACCCAAAAGTCGATTTTTTTTTTCGGGTGGATTCGAGTCGGATTTCGAGTCTTGAGGAAAAGGGTAACTAAGTTGCTTACTCGTATAAAATATAATTTTTCTGAAATCACATATAATTGCATATATAAAAAGATTTGAGTTATATATGATTGAATTTTCCAAACGATCGGCTTCTTCCACCTAGACATAATTGCCAATCCAACAATTGTTCTACTCGATCGGACAATTATATATGTCTAAACATTTTGGGTTTCAGTTCAGATTTTGATTCAATTGATACCGATCAAATGGTTATATGGTTAAAATTGATGGGTTACAATCAAAGATTCAAAACATGAAAGAGTATAACTATATATTGACATAAAAAAATGGATAATATTGTCTTGATTTATATGTATCTTTAAAACCCTAGAAGAAAGTTGTAAAAATAAAATTAATAAACAAATTAAGATGATGTGAAATGAGCTTGCGAATTATGGATGAGAAAAAAAAAATTAAGTTTGTAAAAGAGAGAATTGAAAATTCCAAGAGGAAAGTGACAAAAGAGAGCAAAGGGCATGTGATGGACCATCTCACACTCGCAAAATGGGTACACACTTCCACCTTTGCTTTATTCTCTCCTCCATATTTCCTACATTATCTCTTGTCCCTCTATATATATATATATATATATATATATATGTGTGTGTGTGTGTGTATATATATATATAATCGTTACATGTATATATATATATATATAATCAATCTAAAGTATGAAATGTCGAAACGTTAACATATAGTTAGAAGCACGCAATATTCCATCATCAATCGATATCATGCTCCACTTGTCATCATAACACTCGGACTCTCTCGTTTCTTTTTACAAGTAATTAGCCTACCCTAGTTAAATTGTTACATGTTCATTTAGATAAGTGTCCACACACATACATACATACATACACACATACACACATGCATACATACATACATACATACATACATACGTACATACGTACATACGTACATACAGACATACACATACATACACACATATACATACATACATACATACATATGTTTGGGTATATACTATATATGCATGTATGGGGCATGTGGGAGGCAGACTGAAAGAAAAAGAGAGATGTGAGGAAAAGCAAAACCATTAGTATGGGGGAAACAAACGGATTTTGTAGTATTTCAAGGGATCTTCTCTTCTTCCCCATAGCATTCCCTTTCTTTGTTTTTCTGCCAAACTCTTTCTTGTTTTTATCACATTATACCAATTTCATTAATCACCTCAACTTTTGCATCTTTCCACAAGCTCTCTGATCATAATATATATATATATATATATATATATATATATAAATTAACTATTATATCATATTTAGACATTTTGGTATTCGATTCTATAAAAATTTATACCAATCTGGTATTATATAATATTAGGCAGTTCGATTTCGATTTTATTAAAAAAATATTTTTAAGCAATTTTCGGTTTTTTAGATTTTTTAAAAATTCGGTTCGGTTTTAAAAAGTTTTGGTTCTCTAAAAAACGTGCTTTTCACATTTTGTTTCGATTCGAGAATAATATTGAATTTTTCAATTCGATACGATTCAGTTCGCATGAAGTTGTACCAAAAGGTTCACCCCTATATATATATATATATATATATATCAGATTTGTCTTTTGTAAACCTAAATTGGTGCTCCATCAGTCTCGTTTCCCGAAGTAGCGGAACATTTTTCCTATTTGGTGTTTTCTCCGACAGTGTGTTCCAATAGTTTGATTGGTATAGTTGATTTCGATTTTAATTAATGCATCGCATTCGAGGTTAAGGTTAGATCTTTCAGTTATTTAAAAAAGGTGTTATTTTATTTAGAATTTTTTGTAAACGTTTAGGTATTTATATGCGATTTTTTTATAAATATAAATATGTGAGTTATTTTCATTATAATATAATAAGAAGTGATGTAATAATAAAGTGATTCGATTCTTTTTGTCTTTTTTATTTAATTTTCACATTTTATTATAATTTTCTACATCCAGGTAAAATTTTAGATGTTGTCCATTCGTGTTATTAAAAAATTCTATATATGGTTAGAATCTTATAGTGTGGATATCGGACTTACTCGTTGGACCTCAAAAATAGCATGCAAGTTCTCCAATACCGCGTTGAAACTATAATGTGAAACCCTAAAATTAAGGCGTATATATGTTTTCATAAAATTTACAAATTATAATTACTATCTTCTCAAGATAAGTATATATGAAAAAGGTGTCGGAATTGAAAAAGTACACTCACACGAGTTTGCAAATTGAAAAATCCCAAACTGATTCTATTTTTTTTATACATGTCAAGTACTTATCAACACTTTCCAAATAGCAGTCAACCCACCCAGTTTTACTCTCTCTGGATAAAACTCCAATATTACAAGAAATTCTACCAGTCACAAACACTTTGTATGCAGCGCATACCACGTGTTACCCTAGACCATGTCTAGACCCAATGATTGATTCGTCTGTTACTTAAAACTCCTCTCTGATCTACCTCACGTTCTTTCAAATATCACTCATCAGTGTGTTCTAGTGGAGTCTTCAACATATATAAATTTCTCCAAGTGATTCTCTCAATATCTTCTGAATATGTGCTTTGTCTTTTTCTTCATTGATGTCAATGTCTTCTTTCTTTTTATTGCTTCTTTTCTTATGTGTTTTACAGATACAGTTCCACACTTCCATTTTTTCATCAAGACTCTTCTTGAAACATTGGGTTAATGCCTTTCCTCTTCATCTATATTCATTGAACCATATCTGTCTTGAGGTCGAGTAAGTTCATTGAAACTTATTTCTATAAGAAAACATACGCACAAAACGTCTTCGGCCGAGTAGAAATCTGCTCGGATCGAGAATGATTTTCCGTGAATTTTTTGTAACAGATGTTCGGCTGAGTAGAAATTCTACTCGGGACGAACAAGTCTTATGTACAAAAGAACAAGATTGGGTGGCTCAACTGATAAGAAATGGAAAAACTTCTCAACCTATATTCGAGTTTCCATTTGGAGATGGACATTCACATGGGCTTCTTAAGAAACGAAAAAGTTTGAGAAATGAATCATGATCGCTTCTGTCATACAACTGCTAACACTAGCTAACTAACAGAAAATAAACATTCCATCAATATTTAGCAAGATACAGCTACTACCTATCAAGAATATCATATGTTAATAGGTTTTTCCGGTTTTCTGAGAGTTATAGTTGGACTAAAAGTCAAGTGAATTTTCGGATTATAAAAAAAAATATTTTGTACAAAACACATTAGATCCGTTTTAGTGCATGCTCGGCTGAGTAATAATATACCACTCGAGCCAAGCAAACTTTCTGTCAAAATTTTACTTTCTATAGTTTCATATCAGATTTTGGATTTTGGATTCCAGATTTGAGATTTTGGGTTTCGGGATGGCTTGTTCTACCGAGTAAATAGTTACTCTACCCGAGCAAGCTCGCTATCAACGCAACGTACAATTTCACCGATTTATATCATATTATCTACGAATATAAGAGAATACGTACATATATATACACGCAGAGAGATTTGGTATATGGTCAAGTACTCGTGATGGTAATAACGTGACTAACGTTATACGTTCAAATTAGGTTTCCTCGTACAAATGATGGGCTGTCTTTTTTCTTTCTTTTGGGTCTCTTTCCTGTAACCCTAACTAGAAACCAAAAGTCCATTTTCGTTTTTCTTTTTCAAGGCCCAAATTATTAATTATTATTTTGGCAGATTTGTTTTTTTATAATAATATTCCACGTGGAATACTTGTTTATGGTCGGGTTCACGTGGAATTAACCCTAAGAATATAAAAGACTTTATAATCTGGACCACTCTCTCTCTCTCTCTCTCTCTCTCTCATCCCGACAATGCCTTTTAAATTGCTTCGTTTGCTACCGTTCATAAACCTTAAAGACATAAATGCTTAGTTTGTACGAAAATATATATCCTCAAATTCAAAATGAAAATATTCTAATGATAGTATTTGGTCTATAATCGACCATCATCAATATATATATATATGATAAAAAAAATATTCTAATATTAGTATTTCGTCTATTATCGATCATCATCATTGTAAATAATGATAGCATGTGTGTGTGTGAATTGTAGATGAGTTATTTATTATTATTTTTTATTATGAATAATGAACTATATTATATATTTAAATTTATTTGATAGCAAATAAATATTTTTTTTTATTTTGTTCATGAGTACTTTTTTTTGTCTTTGTACAAATATAATTATATAGGGTGATACAAAATCAATTCGTGTACTGCAAAAAATTGGCCCCACACAAAGATAGAAACCTAAGCTTCTCGTTGGTGTCACGAGCCCATTACGCTGCTTCTTCCTTATTGGACATTACAAACTTTTTTCTTTAAATATATTCACATTGATATTGTATTTATGTTTTATTTCATTATATATTTATAAAAGTTTACCCAACCGTTGGTGGTCCAATGGCTAAGAGGTGACAAAAACATTCTCAAGGTTTTTCACTAATGGGAAGAGATGTAATTTCTGGACCAAAATGGTCCATATACAAAGGTTGGTCCCGGATCTATAGTAGATGTAGTCGGGTTGAAGGTATGGAGAACTATGCTGATTATCAAAAAAAAAAATATATATATATATAAAATTTATGATTCATAATCTTCATTCACCATGAGATACTCTCCTCTTAGTCATTCCGATTTTGTGAGAAATATAACATGAAAAAAAAGGAATGGGAGAATAATTTTTTTAGTGAGTAGTTCAATTATATTTTTCAGAATTCTCTCTTTATTATTCATATGGAACATATTTAAATTCTTTTTTTATATAAATAACAAGTGAAAATGAATTATATTGTTACAAAACAAATGCTAAAACAACAATGAGAAACTACACTTCAATCTTTAGATCTCTGTTTTAATATCTACTTAATTGTTAGACTAAAACATATAGTGTATTTTAAACATTAATCCAACACAAGCTATATATATATATATATATATATATATATATATATATTTGAAGAAAATTTTAGACATGTGTTAAATATATTTTGCTTTAAATTGATTCTAAGAATATATTGTTTTAGTTTTTTTTTTAACTTATTTGAATAAGCTTCCTGCCAAAAAACAAAATTCTCTTAAAAGGAAAAAAAATGGAGGAAGAAGAGAGAGAATGAGATGCTGGGGGCACAAGCATGCATTCACAAATTGACAGGCAGTACAATAATGCTGAGGGACTTTGACAGATGAGTTTTGCCAAATTCATTTGGCATATTATTTTTTTAATACATTTTTCAAACTTTATATTATGTCAATTATGGATGCACATTTTAGGTTAAGAGTTTACATTCACTTAAATGTATTTTAATTTTTTTTATTTTAGAAAGGTGTGTAAATTCAAATTTATATTAAATTCCAATTCGATTAAATTAAATTTTGTTTTTAGTTCAAACTATGTTTAATTTTAAAAAACTATATGTTTTTTTCTAAAGTTTTCTATGCCATTTTTTATATTAGCTCTAAAGTTAATTAATTTGAAAAAGCAAAAGTATATCTAATTAATTTTAAATCCAATTCCTCTCAAATGTAGTTAGATATTATTCCATTCCTATATAACATTCAGTTTTTATGAAATTTTTATTTTATTTATCTAAAATAATTTTTAAAAAAACTCGCAAGTACATTTATTTAAGAGATAGGGTCCACATACAAACTAATTTATGAATTGATATATACACACATATATATATTTGGACAGACAACAAACATGAACATCTTTTATTATAACTAGTATGGATTCAGAAAAAAATTAAATAAATAAATAAATAAATAAAAAAGAAATCCAAGTGGATGGGTGATATATGCATTAATAACACAGAACTAACTTCACCTCAGCTTCACAGGAAAAAAGAAATGACTAATTGAGAGTAAGAGATGTGTGGTGGCCCTAAATGGATACAATTACTATTATCTTTGTTACATCAATATATATATATATATATATATATATATATATATGAAAGAAGAGAAAAAAATATAATCATTCATTTGAAAAGACTGAAAGAAGGGAAGATGTTGATATTGAAATTGAAACATATGCCCTTTGTTTATTTTATAATTGAAATTGAAATATATGCCTTTTTTTATAAAGATCCTAAATAAATATATAAACTATAAAATTTTCATATAAACACCCGATTTTTTTTTAAAATCTATATAAGTACCTAGACTTTTGAAAATTTCTAAATAAACACAAAGTTCAAGTATTTTTCAAATAAAAATAGACAACATCATTAACAGATTTTGAGTTTATTTGAAATTTTTTTTAAAATCTAAGTACTTATATAAGATTTTGATAAAGTTTAAATATTTATTATATAGAAATTGTATAGTTCAGATATTTATTTTAGATTTTGATAAGTATTTATATACGATTTTCTCTTATAATTAATCATCAACTATTATCACAAACTGGATTTTCTTTGCCAATCATATTTGACAAATTGCCTATTTCGAGAAAATGCTATAACATAAGATTATTAAAAACAATATAATAATCTCCTTTTCCTACTAGATATTATTTGTAGAAGTAACAAACATTGATCTTCAATGCTGCTTTGCTTTCACATTGATGCATTTGGTATACATTCCCCTCTATACACACACACACACATATATATGTATATGTACATTGATACATATATTACATATATACATGTGCTTATTGAATAATTAAGATCTTAAACACCACCATTTAACTTTGCAATGCTTATTGTGAGTTAAAGTTAAAACTGTTACCAGTTGATAGAGAAGGAAAAAAGAGCAATGAAAGAGAGAGAGAGAGAGAGAGAGAGAGAGAGAGAGAGAGAGAGAGAGAGAGGAACTTTGTGGTCCAAGAACATAGTACTTGTGATTCTTCCCACTTTCCTTTGGCTGCTTCACCTTCACCCTTTCTAATTTCAAAAGAACGTTTATATTCACTCTTCTCTCTCACAAGTGACTTCCCCATGAACAGAAAGTCTTCAGCTTTACCACCAATGATGAGTATGGGAACAACTAAAGCCGAAGGGAAGAGGAGTTTGAGAGAAATGGGAGAGAAAGAGAGAGAGAGAGAGAGAGAAGAAGAGGAGGAAGAAGAAGAAGATGATGATCAGAACGAGGCCGAGGCTGAGAAGAAGAAGAAAGGTAAGAAGGCAGCGTACGGAAGCAGCAGCAGCAGCAGCAGAGAGAGTTATAACGTGTGCCAAGTGGAGAACTGCAACGTGGACATGACAGGAGCTAAACGTTACCACAAACGCCATAAAGTCTGCGACTTTCATGCCAAAGCTCCAGTGGTTAATGTCTCTGGTCTTCACCAACGCTTCTGCCAACAATGCAGCAGGTCTGTTTTAAGAACCTTCTCGTCACTTCCTTCCTTTTCTTCTCCTGCGAAAATGAAATGAAAAAAAAAAGACCCAGATGAAGATCAGACCAGAATCACATCATGTCATATCATCAATCATATGATAATTGGCATTGGATTTGATGAAGGTTTCACGAGATCGGGGAGTTTGACGAAGCCAAGAGGAGCTGCAGAAGGCGTTTAGCCGGGCATAATGAGAGGCGAAGGAAAGTTAGTAACGAGTATCAAAGTGGTGAAGGGTCTAACCAAACCTGAAGGATTGATGGAAAATGAAGTATAGAAGCTCGCTCTCTTCTGTCACGTCTCTTGCTTTTTTTTTTCTCCTTCTTCTCAAGGCTCTGCATTCCTTTAGTGAAATCCTATGTGATGGATCTTTTTATGTTACTGTGTAAAGTCTCGAGTGTTGCTTCCCCCATTGCCTGCAATGAACGAAATCTGCAAGACCCGTGACACGGAAATAAAACAAACCTCGAAAAATGCATGAACGTTGAATGTTTTACGGGATGTAGACAGCATTCAGGGCTTAGGGCTTCGACAGAGCAGTTTCTTGGACAAATGTCTGGAAGCAGGGACATGCCTCAAGCAAGACCTTGAGCTAGATCATATGTTCTGCAATCAACATGTGAGGACACCAAGGAAGCTGAAGCTTTCCGAGAAAATGTTTCTTGATTATGTAAGTAAACCTTAAGATCCATTACAAGAATGGTTTTTTTTTTAAAACTTAGGATAACCAATCATATCCTAGTGATGTTTAATTCCCAACATTTTCATGGAAAATTCCCAAGCAACGATTGCCGCTGCATTAGCAGGAAACGCCCTCACGATGGTAGGACCCAAACCCGCATAGCATCCCTTCAGTCCAGCCCTCTTGTAGATCTACAGAGAATATAATCTCCAATACATTATTATACCGAATAAAAAATGCATATAACTTCGTATCGGTGCTCGGAATACATGGAGGCAAGGCGAAATGTAGATGTCTGACCGAGTTCAAAACTACAAATGGATTTCTCGGGGAAGTTTTGTCCGGAGAAGTCTGGATAATGGTTTTTGCTACGTCGAGAGGCAAAACAGCAGACCAGCACTGTAATAGAAACACGAGTAAACCCATGAACATCAAGAAAGAATAACATTGTCTAGGAATCATCAAAACAAAGTAGAGAATTCTTACAGCTATTCCACCGAGACCACCAGTGACAACGCCTACTCCCATGTCAACCAAGTTGCTGTCTTTTAGCGAAGAATTCTCCAACTTTGAGTGGATGTGATAACGAGCATACTCATAGACAACAAAAAAGGTTGCATTTCCAAAACATTCTCTCAAGAATGTCGCTGAACCACCACGAAAAATACCTGTTACCTGAAAGACTTCGTATCAAAACACAATATTCTCGTCCAATCCGTCGTATAGTTGTGCAGTGTACATCTCTCACCCCATCATTTTTAACCGTCTGAATGGCACAATCGAGCGAACCACTGTATCTACGTGAGTTGAGAACCAGAGAATCCGTGCCTTGGATTTGCATTCTACACTGAAGAAAAACAACAGAAGTCATATAAACTCCATTGAAAACATCAAACTGTTATCCGGAAAAAGCTGGTGCTTCGGATAATTCACCTTTACTAGCTCTGATGGACATAGTACAAAACTAATCATAGCTCCACCAAACATAGCAGATGGTACGATTATCTGTGGCTGTGGCCTGTTATCTTGAGAAGTTCCCTTTAACACCAAATGGAACACGAGCAAATTTTCGGTTAATCAGATTCGCCATTAAAGATCAGTAAAGATCGTTTGACCTGAAACATTACCCGCAAGAATAGCTTCGCCTGGGAATATATGCCAAACATGAGTGAACTCTCGAAGGCCATCCCCAAAAACGAAGATGTCGCTCCTCTGTAAAGACCTTTGACCTTAAAAAAATGGTAGTAAGTCAGGGGAATGCTCCAAGAATATGACACCCAACAACTCGTATCAGATTCATCGTGAGTGGTAAAAACGGATAGGCCTAGCTTCCACGTAATGTCAAAGAGATGGAAAACTCAGAATCATGTTCTTTCATAGATGTAAGAGCTCATGGGGCATAACAAGTTCCAAAGAGACTCATGGCACTGTAACAGACTCAGAAGAAAAACTATAAGTTATCAAGGAACATTTGTTATTCACATTTGTGAGTGATTTATATGTGTCATTACCTAATGCTAATTCACAAAGCCATGTTCCATTCAAGATGCTTGCCGGAAAAAAAAACACGAGATAAGTTGGTAAACTCGTTCAACAATCATGATTCCTTCATTTAAATCAGTGTGAAACAATTCAAGTAATAGAGAAGAAGAAAACCAAGAAAGCAAAATGAAGCATACTCCTTCAGTGCTCAAGATCCTAGCAGCACAATGCAAGCCATTTCTGTATCTGATCCCATGCACATCTGTATTGTGTTTCTGGAGTTTTACCTGACACAAACGTAAAAACATAACCCATGTTAATCACTTACACATCATAAAAACAGGTGAATTATGACTAAGAAATTCAGGAGAGAGGGAAAGGAAATTCATGTAAACCACTGTTTCAAGCCAATGATTCAAGACCAGTTGACAAACCACATAAGTCCAAACATCATGAGGGTAAACCCAATTGACATTATCTGATACCAATTCCTAATAGATAATTCAACAGTTACCCAGTTCAAGTGGAGCAGAAAAAGAGATATTCCCAACAAAAAGGAAATCCAACCAAACCTTAGAAGTAACCTTCACTGGCATTGGCTGATACCTATCCAACATCTGTTCCTTAAAGACAATTTTCGACAATTGCGCATTTCAAGTGGAGCAGCAAAAACACTCCGACATGACGGAAACAAACTTGTAACCGGAAGTGAAATCAACAAATGGGTACCAAACGAAATGAACATAGTAGCAATCACGGAACAATGAAGCAAAAACCATCGAATCCAAACAAGAAATGAACGACCCACTTGGGGATTGCACCGAAAACGAAGCTAAGAATCGAAATCATAAGGATTGAAGCAGATGCGTGGTACCTTGACGGTGTCGAATGGATGACCCACGGCGACGGTGGCGAGACCAGCCATCATTCCGGCGATATATTCCTTGTGACCCTCGAAGCCCTCCCCCATCGTCCTCTCTCTCCCTCTCTCGGGTTTTCAACCAAGCATGAGCAAAATCTCGTACGAGAGCGATTAGACAGTGCCTTGACCCCGTAGTTTCTTGCAAAGCCCACAAAGGTAATGTGAAAGTTCCACGGTATTCAAATGGTACAGGGTCTTAAAAATCCCAACTTGCTACAAGAAACCAAGGAAACCTATACAGAACGAGATAAAAAAAACGCCAACTTTTTTTTTTCGCAAGAAAGGAACCATCTTCACATGTTTGGATTGTCTCTGCCATTAGGGTAATGGTCAAAATTTAATCTTTCATCAAAATAAGAGAACTTTCACGAAATGGTCCAAATGGACAATAAGAATCAGGAAACGGTTCTAAAAAATTTAAACATGTCCGCAACAGCAACAGCAACAGCAACAAATAGAGCTCTTTCCGAGCATAAGTTACAAACTTTATCCGGAATTTCCCATTGTCACATAATGTTACAGAACACAGACTTCCCGGTTCATTCCTCCAGAGAGCGGACAGTCATTCGTCTTTTAACGGTTCGTTTGTCACAATTTGCTGGGAATAACGTCGTTGGAAAGTTTCTCTTGCTCGCCCCGTTGAGACGGGGCTGGCTTTCCGAACATGTTTTGTGTCTCTGCTATGAATTTGGCGAACTGAGATCCTTTCTTTTCACCATTGGTACCGTCTATGAGTGACTGAGGAAGACCGGGAAAAGAGGGTTTTGGCTTTGGCGGCAGTGGTGGCATCAATGCCCATATGGACGAGAGCTCTTTGTTGGGTTGATCCATAACTTGAAGGACGGTAAAACCCTGCATGTCTGTTTGAATGGTGACACAGAGGAAGGGAAATCTATTGAGAAAACTATTAAGTAAAAAACCATCAGTAAACCGTAAGAAATTGGAATGATATCCAAACCTTCAGCAAACTTGAAGATCGGTGCCAAGACTGCAGACGGGATGCTGAAGTTGAGATGCGGTATAACTGTCCCTGCCCCATGTCTCGCGTTGCTGCAGAGAAACAAAAAATAAACGATGTCTTTGAAACAAAAGGGGAGGCTTTATGCAAAAGGACACATCCAAATTGCCCAAAACCGAATCCAGAGGTCTGTAAATTTAGGCCCTTGTCTACTGGGTGGAGTATGCTACTTTTTTGCTATAATCAAAGAAATCGTCAGCTGATGCCGCAGGAAAGTAAACTCAAAAGAAAAGATCGATGGAATCCAACTAAAAAAAAAAAGATCACACAGCTCTTCCTAATCTCTACCATGAAGAAATCCAAATTAAGCCATATTGGTTTCTTTAACAGATCTTATTGAATCCAAAAAAAACCGTCTACAACTTGAATTTGAAACTACTGAGTCTAATGAACTGTGCTTGTACATGAAGTTTGTCCTGCAGCCATTCACACTCAAAGCATAGCAAACTGGACATTTTTTTCACTTTCTTGGTAAAAACGGTATTACATTACCTGGTAACAAGTCCAATCATATGACCATGGGAATTGACAACTGCACCGCCACTACCTCCCGGATGGACAGCAGCAGTTGTTTCAAGCATTGCAGGGAACTCATTTTTATACTGTATAATGGATTCCGGATAAGGTGACGTGTTTGCCTTAACTACCTTCGCCACAACTCCGGAACTAACAGATGGAGAAAGTCCTGTGAGCAACACAGAAATGTCATAAGACAGAATTCATGAGCAAACCCAACTGAAGAGAAGATCAATGAACAATTGCTTTCTTTCTTCCAATTGAGAACAGAGGGTACATGTATTTATGAGCATGTACCTCAGTAATCAAAATAAAAAACTTGCTAAGTTCAGATAAACCATAAACCAAAACAAGAAAACAGAGACAAAAGAAGATCTTTACCACATCTTGGTCCGAAGAGTCCATGTCCAATAACATGTGCTCTCGAACCCAACGGAGGGCAAGAAGAATCAGCAACAATAGGTCGAAGCTTTCCAGGAACATATTCAAGCTGCAGTAAGGCAACATCCAATTGTTCCTTGCAAATATATACTATCTGTGCAGGACACCAAACCCAAGAATCTAGATGATCCACACGAACACGAATGTCTCTATTGCCAGTGTGAAGATGATTGTGTTTGTATTCCTTGATACCATCAGCCACAGAAGAATACAGATTATTTGGAGTTCTTCGGGACAAAGGGCGACTCTCCGGATGCCGAGTTCCATTTCTGGTGGAGGAAAATTCTTCAGCTCCAAAGAGATGGGTGTCTGAACCATTCTCATTCCCTCTGCCATTTACAATGCCTTTTCCAAATCTCCATGGCTCAAGCAAATGAGCATTGGTTAGTATAAGACCATGTTCATTGAGAAGAACACCGGATGCCCAAACACCATCATTAACGGTGATAAGACATATAGATTTCATTGCACTCTCGACTGCAACTTTTGGTTCTAAAGAAGAGCTAGAACCATGATGCTCATCAACTTGACAAAAGCTTTTCTCGGGACCGTGATAAAAGAACGCATTGGGTTTAGCACTTAACGTTTCACTTCCCCACTGGGTTCCTCTTCCTTCGTTGCATGGCTCATCCAGCAGCAAGTCCTTGTAACTAGTGGCAATAGCTCCCCATGGAATCACCAGCTGCTACCAAAGGCTACAATTTTGCATGATACATTACAAAGACAACATTTCAAACACCTAAATGTAATAAAGCACACTTCAACAAACCTGAATTTCTACACCACTACTCTTTTGTCTGATAGGTCTGATCAAAATGCCAAGAAAGCATCCGTTTTTATCAAACACCGGACCACCTTCGGTTCCTGAAAGATAAATGCCCAGGAAAATCAGCTTTTAGCCCTAGAAAAGTGTGAAACAAATCAACGAATCACCAAGTTTTGTACACACCAGGAAGACACCGAACATCAGCTATCAAAAGTGATGAATTGAGCGATCCAGGAGGACAGCAGTTAGCAACGGAACCAGTTGAAATACTGTTTCAAACAACAAAATGGCTCTAAACAAGAGCAGCATGAAGCATGCTAGCAGCGAGAAGAGATAAAAGATGTGAGACAGCAAAACCATGTAAATTCCCAGAGTTAGAAATGACAACCGAGAGAATGAAAACCATGTTGATCACCAATCATAATGAAAAGCGGTCAGCCAGTACAAAAATTACCTGTTAAAGAAGTGCATGGGCGAGAGGATACCAAAAGGAGAGCCTACTGCTACAAGGGCATCACCTCTGTTAATTGACGAGCCCAACATTATGTTTGGCTGGCCCTGGTTCAGAAAATATCCACATTCTGAAAACGGTCCAGACTTGTAAATATAATTTCAAAGGATTTCTAATTGTATAATAAAATATTAATCAGAAAGGGAAATAAAGGATGAAAAACAGGGAGATTTACAAGTAAACTTAAAGGGACTCCGAGAAGAGCCATCCTACATGCCGACTTAGCCATAAAGCGAGCATCCAATGGCTCCTCCAGTTGCATATGTCTCTGACTCTCCATCAATAATTTGCTTTCAGGCTCAATCTGGAAGGGTCAATTAAAACTTTTTCAGAAATAGATGGGAAATTCCATTTTGAAGAAAAAGCAGACTCAACAAAAGGAACACTCACAAGCATCAAACTCTTCTATTTACCAAAGCAACCAATAAAGGATCAGAATGTGTTCCTTTCATGATATGTGATAATGGCCTGTGCATTTGACTTACATCGATCGGCTGGGAACCATTTTCATAGGAGACCAGAGACCATCCAACATCCCATCCAGAGTCTTTTGATCCCAGAGAAGCTTCGATAAGAGATTGGAGTGCAGCTGAAGATACAGGGACATCAACCTTCGTAATATATTGATTAATCAGAACTGAAAACAAGCTTCATATACCTTTAATTATCAAGGGCAATAAACTTTCAGGACAAATAGAAAAATTCGGATGGAAAAGGCAACTAATTGTTCCAGAAATCACGGGACCAACCCGCAAGTAATAACATACCATAACTCTACTCTATCAAAGACAACCAAGTTAAAAATGATGAAATCACCTCAAACCACAAAAAGGAAATTCTAATATTATATACAAACTAAACCGACTACAATTACTTTGTAATCTATTACCCCATTAACATGCTAAAATTTCCAAGATTTTCTGTCGATATCATAGGCCACTAGTAGAATGAAGCCGTTTCAGGAGTTATTATGCACTTATGAATCAAAATATCAAGTCTGAAACAATAGATGGACAATAAACTGATACACAGCAATCTACCAACAGTGAGAGAGAGAGCAAAAGAGAGAGATTTCATACCAGGGAGAGGAGTTGAGCAGGAACCCAAGAAGGAGCTTCCTCTTCTGACTTTATCCGATCCTAAAAACAAGAAACATCACCAAATCATGCCCTGAGGATTCCTACAACAGCTTATCATTTTAAAGCAAACCATTCATAGGAATTAATCTTATTATACCTCCACCATTATTTCAACCCGAGCACCTGGAATAAACTTCACTGGACCCTGTACAAGATAACATCAACAATAACTCAATCAGCATTCCATTAAAGGGAAAAAAGAAAAGAAAACTCTAGGACAAATGGGTATCACTGGTTGGAAATTAGAGTTGAATATCTAACCTGAGAGACACCAGTTCTATGTCCTAAAGTTAAAAACGGTTCTACAACAGATGCAACAGTCAGAACCAGAGCCAAGTCCTGACCAGCAACACATCCTTCAAACACACTCCGAGCAACCTCGGTGTCGTAGAGATTACAAGGCAACAACATTCCAGAAGCTGAAACTGTTGTATTGCCAGAGCTACAAGACAGCAATAAAACCAAAACGGCCAGAAGGAATCAGACAAACATAATCTCCAAAAACGAAAAACCAAATCGAAGAAGATAGATTGGTAAGAATTTATACTCACTGGTACTGATGAAAAGCATGTTTTCTCATCTTCAATCCCTTTGGATCCTAGACAACATCGATAACATATGATCACAGTATCTGTGTATCAGTTCATATGCATCCAAATACACATACACGTGTACATACAATTTTCGCGCGAATCACCAGTGTCTACGAAAAGGGTAAAGAGAAACAAGCGCTTACAGGTCCTTGAACTTTGACCAAGACGGCGAATTTCTGGGAAAAGACGAAAGCTTCCGACAAACCCATGATCGGAAAACCAGGGATTTCGCCCAGACAGCAGGCGATTGGCGAATGGATTGGATTTTTGTATGCTTCTTGACCTCTCGTGTTGGGATGAGGAGAGGATGAATCACACTGACCAAGAACAATTAAGGGCGGCGATTGTTGGGCCCACGAATTCTTACGGATTCCGTCAATGTTTCGGTTCTTAATGAAATCATCACTCACACGCAAAGTCGGAGCAGATCCGTTCTTCGGTACCAAAGCCTAAGGAGAAATAGAATTGAAAGAAACAAATCCAATAATATGTAATTAAATATCTAAAAGGTTTTTTATATTAGTTTTCTTGAAACAAAATTAATTAGAATTAGAATCTAAATGAATTTGTAAATAATAAAAATTAACTGAAAATAAAGTCCTGATCAGCGAAAATTAAATATAAAAAGACGATAAAATTGATTAAAAAATTAAATAGGTATATCTATGTAAAAATAGTGAACGCTAATATAACTAAATTAAAATATATTCAAATCTAAAATCTGAATTCCTAAATCCAAATTGTCCAAAAAATTCTATTTATTACTGTTAGGTGAAACTTTTTAAGAGTAATTTATATTTCCCACATAATAAAAAACAATATGATCGATTGTAGTAGTATATACTATATATATACACACACAGTCAAAAATATATAAAAAGATTACAGTAAAAAAAAATCATGTTTCGTTTTCGTATCAAATTCATGACATGGATTTCAGCTGCTTGGTGACATTTAAATTAACTAAAACCGATGTAGCAACCATTTCCTGGTTCATGTGGGTGGGGCGACTCTGACTGGTAAATCTGTGTGTGCTTGAGCTCTTCTGCCTTTGTAATCTGGTTTGGCCAGCCCGAGATTAGTTAACAGGTGCTGAGACAGCTGGTGTGAGGAAGTTGATTTGGGTTATAGCAGATTCTTCCTTCATTTGACGCCCCTAGCAAACGATCGCAGCCTGGGGGTCGGAGGCTACTCTCAGAGTTAGGTTGCAACCTTGGCTGAAAGAGGACAAAACTAAAACTACAGATCCAAATTCTATTATATATTTCAAGCAAGCCCAAAAGACAAACGCAGCTCATCCCACTGATATATGCTGTATAAATCCCAGGAACCCAACCTCCTTCAAAGAAGAACAAACCTGAGCAATATGGACCAAGTTATATGGTTTGGAATAAAACCATTCTCCACACCTCTGCTTAGAAGGGAACAAGCTTCATCAACTTCATTTTCTTTGCACAGCCAACTCATCAATGTGTTGTAGGTTACAGTGTCTGGTGTCATTCTCCCTTCAACCTGGAGTTGCTCAAACATTTTCAGACCCTCTCTTATCCTCCTTCCCCTGCATAATCCATTTATCATTGTGTTAAATGTGGTGATATCTGGTGTCAACCCCCTCCTTATCATCTCCCTCAGAACCTCTTCCGCCTCTTTTATCTTCCCCCTTTGGCACAGCCCGTTTATCAGTATGTTACACGTGATGCTGCTCGGAACCAGCCTCTTCCCCATCATCTCTTCAAACAAGCCACACGCTTTATTCACAGCCCCCGCCCTGCAGAATTCTTTTATCAGACTGTTGTACGTTATATCATCCAGCATGCATCCCCTTAAATTCATCTCATACACGAGCTTCTGGGCTTCTTTTATTTCACCTCTTCTGAGATATGCTCGGATCAGTATATTGTAGGTCATGGTATTGGCAACGACACCCTCTGATAGCATATTCCTGTATATGCGCAAGGCATCTTCGATGTTTTCATCCTTGCAGAATCCGGATATAAGAGAATTGAATGTAAAAATGTCAGGTTTGCACCCTTTACTCCGCATCTCAGTCAAAATCTCCTCGGCTTTGCGGATTCTTCCCTCCTTGCATCGGGCAGATATCAAACAGTTGAAACCTGCGGTGTTCAATCTCAGGCCCTCTCTGGACATCTCATCCAGAATATTGTAGGCTTCGACTACCTGACCCAACTTGTGCAGCCCATTAAAAAGAGTAGTGTAAGACACAACATTCGGCTGACAACCGGTGTTCCTCATTTCGTGAAGCACTTGGAGAGCTAAACCCACACGACCCTCCTTGCAAAATCCCTGAATCAATGTGTTATATGTGACGAGATCAGGAACGTACCCACGAGAAGCATTCATATCTGATAAAACACATTTAGCTTTGTCTAGCCTCCCGCTTGTCACATAGCCATGAATCAAGGTGTTGAAAAGCACAGCATTTGGTTCAGGAATTCCGGAAAGAAGCATCTTTGCATCATCAACTCGGCCCGTTTTACACAGTCCATTCATCAAAAAGCCGTAAGTTAAACTATTGGGAGTAAATCCTTTGACCCGCATGCGGTTAACCAATTTCTCTGCCTCGTGGATCCGATCAAGCTTGCATAGACCATGGATGACATCATTAAACGTCTCAGTGTCAGGGTTACAGCCCATTACAAACATATCCTCGAGAAGTTTAAGCGCTTCATTCACTCTATTGCCCTTTGACAGAGAATGAATGAGAGTCTGGTAGATTATGGAATTTGGGGCACAACCATGCTTGGGCATGTCTCTGAGAAGTGACAGAGCAGAATCAACTTCGCCGATTGCACAGAAAGCTTTCATCATCACCGCAAACGTGAAAACAGTGGGAGAAACGCCTCTGTTAAGCATATCGTAGAACACATTAGCTGCAAATTTATGGCAATCACCAGCGACAAGAATATCCAACACTAAGTTGTAAGACTTAAAAGTGGGTTCGCAGCAGAAAACATCCCGCATTTCTAGTAACAACCTCGTAGTGTGTCCTGGGAAACCAGCTCTTCCGTAGTGTCTCATTATGGAGATGAATACGGACTCTCGAAAAACGATCCCTTCTTCTTTCATCTGCATCAACAACCTATCTATAGTCTTAAACTCACCAGCGGCTCCAAGTTTATCGATAAGAACGCAGTACACTTCGAAGGAGTGACGGTAACCCTTCTGAGAACCCGTCAACTCGAACAACTCCATTGATGTAGAAATATCGAGAGGAAACTCCAGTAACTTACAGAGCTCAAAAGGCGTGATCTTATGAAACGATCTCCTAAGAGAGTCGAGATCGAATGGCTTAAGTAGCTTCTCCCATTCGTTCTCGGAATCAGATCCACTGTTTTCTGGGCAAACGGCATCGCCTCCTTCAAAACTGCAAAATCCAGATTGGAAGATCGCATAGCACTCTATCCTATGCAAAGGCCATGATCTTCTGCTCACACCCCATAATTTGGGTAAATGAGTAAGGTATACCAAACCTATGGCACTCATTTCTCGGCTACACCCACAAAAATATAACCCATTAAATTTTTTTCGAAAAGACCGTAACCCTTAATAAAACCGTGTAATTATAATTGCAAAGTCGTAATTGATTCTAAATACAGTTTAGGGTTTAGGGCAGAGATGAAACAGGAACCTGTGCGTTCTGGGTAACCGTGTTTCTCAAAAGACCGCTGAGTTTATTACAGAAAGCCATCGTAGATATCTGTGAATCCAATACACACACACGGGCACGTCAACAAAACCATATCCAAGAGAAACCGTTTAAGAACAACCAAAACAAGATTCAGAACCAGATCATCCTCAATCTCAATATCGTTCACCATGAAAACAAGTTCAAAGTTCACAAACTCTTAAGTCTTAACACGACGATTTAAACAAAAGCAAACAAGAAAATCAAAGAAAAGCATACGAACAAAGACAGATACCGATGAACAAACATGAGAGAGCAGACACAAAGATAACAACAAGTAAGGAGGATCGAAGAAGGAGAAGGAGAAGAAAACGTACCTCAGGGAGGAGAAATGTAGAAGCTAGGGTTTAGAGAGGCAACAGAGGGACGAGATGGCAAAAGACTAGGGTTTTTCCCCAGAAGAGGTCTAATCAGGTACATCTAGGTGTATGGATATTAGTGTTACAATTGCCACTTGGGCCAGTTTTTTTATTTGTTTTACACTGGCGGCCCAACATTTTTAACATAACCGAAAAACCCATATTTGGGCGTGGGTCTCGACAATCTAGTTCGGTAAAATTTAGGGGTGGGCGTTTCGGGTTTCGGTTCGGTATTCAAGCGATTCGGTTTGGGAACGGTATTTTCGGTTTTACAAAAAGTGTACTAAACTAGAACCGAATATTAAACGGTTCGGTTCGGTTCGGATTTAGTATCGGTTCGGTTCGAAACGGTACCATTATATGAATACCAAATAAGTATCAGACTATAATATTTACACATATATTAGTGGAATATTCGATTTTCGGTTCGGTATTCATACGGTTCGGTTCGGGAACGGTTCATTCGGTTCCATAAAAAGTGTACCAAATTAGAACCAAAAGTTATTCGGTTCGGTTCGGTCCGATTCGGTTTTGGGACGGATCGGGTCGATACTAAATTCCCGAACCGAAGTGTCCACACTAGTAAAATTGATTAAAAAAATTAAATAGGTATATCTATGTAAAAATAGTGAACGCTAATATAACTAAATTAAAATATATTCAAATCTAAAATCTGAATTCCTAAATCCAAATTTCCAAAAAAATCTATTTATTTCTGTTAGGTGAAATTTTTTTAAGAGTAATTTATAATTCGCACATAATAAAAAAAACAATATGATCGATTGTAATAGTATATACTATATATATATATATGGTTATGAAAATATATACACACACACTCATAAATATATAAAAAAGATTACAGTAAAAAAAATCATGTTTCGTTTTCGTATCAAATTCATGACATGGATTTCAGCTGCTTGGTGACATTTAAATTAACTAAAACCGATGTAGAATTGGCCGCAGCTAGAAAATAATTAATGTGGGAGTAATAATAGAGTATATTATTTAAAAAATAATAATAATAGAGTATATTAATTTAGTTTTATTAATAATATACATGCAAATCATTATATATATATATATATTAAAGTATTAAAACTAGTTTTAGTGGCATATATCCCAGTAATTTTAACCTAACATTGTATATCATAAATACTAATATTATTTTTAATTTCAATATAATTATTACTTTTAAAATTAGGATATGGTTCTATGGATAATATGCGCCGAACCATGTTATAAATATTTTAACTATGTATACCTTTTTTTGTAAAAAAAAAAATCTGTTTTAAAATTTAACTATATACATCTATATATAAACCTTCCTATAATAATGTATAATATATATATATATATATATATATAAATCTTCCTATAATAATGTATAAAACATTTCATTAAACCTGTACTAAGAGATGCAGTCTCTTTGGCTTCATCCACAATATTTTAGCTGAATCTGTCAAATAACAAACCACAATTTGATTCCGACCATACATATCTTTTACTACTTTATATTATTTATTAAAAAAATGAAAACTTATATACAATATATTATTTTATTTCAATTTGTGTGTTTTGCTTTGCATAGCGATAAGGAAAAGGAAATTGCGTGAATATATATATATATATATATATATATATATATAATATATATAATATAATTATATATAAGGGAACTAATAATAAAGCTAAATTCATTCGGTGAAACTGAAAGACCACGAGCCTCCGAGCTCGACCCTCTCTCTCTCGCACGGAAACAAACCCAGGGAATGAAGAAAGGTCAAGCGAGAGGCTAAGTATTCGCACGCGAATCTCCGTCCGCCATTGAAGACGAACCTCCAGAACACTCAAAACCCCTTTTTCCCCTTTCTCCTGTTTGGTTTTGTCTCCGATCTTCTCCTCGAAGAACCGTCGATAACGACAGAAGCAATGCCGACCCACCAACGCAAACGTCTCCACGATGCCGCCGGAGTTGAAGACGGTCCTCTGCGGACGGAAGACGGAGAGAATCATGAGGACGAGCCGGAGGAAGAAGATCGTGATGATCACGACGATGTTGAAGCTGAAGGTACGTGTTCTCGGTGCCGGGGAAAGTATGAGTTTATGAACAACCCATGTAAATTTTTCGTTCTGGGTTTGAAGATTCAGTACCCAGGAGCTCGCATCTAATTTTCATTTCGTTCTTGGATTTCTATCTCTTGGGTTTTTTTTCATAGAATCTGATCGGAGCTCCTTCTCCAGCGACGGAAAGGATAAAGAGTAAGCCTTCTGCTCTCCTGATCCTTTGTTACTTTTTCTTGATTCTATCGTTGTTTTCTCTTGCATTCTCATGTTCCTCACGATGTTTTCTCGGTGATTTTTGGATCTGCATGCAATTTGCGGCATGCCAGTGATTGTATCGTTTATCGTTTAATACATGCTCTATAAAGCTGCTTGCTGTGTGTTGGAAACAGTTGCAGAGTTGGCAATAGGGTAAAATGGTGTAGACCTTGTATTTTCTACATGTAGATGAATAGAAGTTGATGAAACCAGGATCTGGGTCTCACACTGTTCGTGTCAGAATCCTGTTTTGTTTTATCAATCTCTGGATCGTGTTCCCATGTCCGGTTCGATTTGTTTGTTGAGTCCAACTGGGTATAGCTAGAAAAGATGTGGCAGGATATGGTGACTAGTGTTTTGGTATATGCCCTATGATTGTTTGACTATAATGCAGACCTTGATATGGGTCAGAGACTTGGTTTGATTATGGTTTTACATCAGAGCTCCGGTGATCTTGTTCAATTCGTGTTTTGATATAGTGAACAGCTGATGATGTTTTATCAGAATTCGTATAGGGATCTTTGTCGGGAGTCTATTGGGTATAAGGTAGCTAAGTTGTAGCTAACTAAAGCTGCTAATCGATTTGTTCCAAGTGATACTTATCTAAAGAATTCATAATTTCCGGACTTTGTTCTCTGTTTGAGTAGATAGCCAGAGTTTTGGCATTTGCTTGATGTACCTCGGTCTTGTGGTAAATCAGCTGCTTCATTAATCTAGCCTGTCCTATGTTTCCTCCATGCCTAACATTAAACTCTTACACTTGTTTTAAACTAATTAGCAGCTCTTATTAACTTACCGCCTCCTTGGCACTTGTGCATTCTCTCATGGGCTAAATTGTCGTACCCTTTCCCGTTTAAAACTTAGAGGGATGGTGGTTATCTTGAGGAGGAAAAGCTCGGCAATTGGGTGCATACGTAACGTAGTTCATTGTTTCCCTTTGCTTGCAAATAGTAATTGTACTCAATTCTTGTTTCTGCTGGCAGATTTGTCACGGTAAACTTGTCAGAAGTTCGCAAGGAGGTGCAATGTCCAATCTGTCTTGGTACGTTACAGAAATTATTTTTCAACTCAATACAGCATGTAAGAGTTGCATGTTCTTCTTTCGTACACCAGGTTCCTGTTCGAAGATATGCACGTCTAAACAAAGTAAACTTAGGCTCCTGGTGAATTGTTGATTAAAGCCGTCTAATTGTTAGTCTTACACATTATATAAGACAACATGAACATACATGAAAGGTTTAGGGTATTGCAACCTATAGAATGACCGTTATCCCCTCTTTTTTGGCAAAATTTTGTACCAGATGCTAAATTTGCGTTAAAGACTCTTAAATCTAGAACTCCTGATAGTATAGTGTTTGAACAGTTGTATTGACTGGATGCTGCCTTACCGGTGCCTGATAGATAACCTTTGTTTTCGGTATCCTTAAGCATGGCATTGTTCTGGATGCTTGTTATCTGGGATCCTTCAGACGGGAGGCTGATGCATTTTTCCATGCTACTCTCCGTTAATAGAAACGTTTGCACTTTCTTTATGTCAAATATGAAAAAAAAAAAGAGTAATTTACCTAATGAAAGTGTTGTTACCATACCATTTGCATCCTTTTCTTGCGGCTTGTATTCTCAGCAGTGACATTTTCATTTCTTCCCCTCGTGCTGATTTTGACTGGCAAATCGTTCGTACATTCATGCATACTCTGCACTTGCCCAGGTATCATCCGGAAGACGAGAACTGTGATGGAATGCCTACACCGTTTCTGCAGGGAATGCATTGACAAATCCATGCGTCTCGGGTATGTTTAGACTTCCACTTCATCGTCGAGCAAAAATCGTTAGAGAATTAAATTCTGTCCTTCAATTGATTTTATAGCTATAGCTTTTCTTGGATCAAAATTTTTAAGTACTAACTTGAGCCAAATTAACATCTTATTGGTTCATATTTCTTGTCGAATGACTATATCCCTGAAGAAACAACGAATGCCCTGCTTGCCGTACCCACTGTGCTAGTCGTCGATCATTGAGAGATGATAAAAATTTCGATAAGCTCATTGCCTACCTGTATCCAGATATTGACAAGTATGAGGAGGAGGTAAGTACTGGCTGGTTGATAAATATGGATAAGATTCTTATGTTTTTGTGCAAAAATTTCATTGTTTGTATTGTATTGCCACAGGAGTTAGCTTTCAGTGAGGCGGACAAGGTTCGCAGTAAGGAGGTAAGTTATCGTGTTGTGGGAACGATAACATGGTTTGAGCTCTTTGAAGTTTCTGCGTTCATATTTCATTAGGGTTTGCATCGGTGAATTGCATTAACAGATGTGCTCTCTCCTTTGACAGATTCAAACAAATATTGCTAAGGCAGTGAAGAGACAAACTGAAGCTGTTGTCAGAAAGAGATCTTCCAAAAAGACAGCAACTGCAGATTCGCTTAGGAAATCCCGACATAACCTTCGAGATAGTTCTGTGAGAGGACAGAGAAACCATCAAACAGATGTCACAAGCGATGATGATGTTGACGGAGTTAGAGATTCATCTTCTGCCGATGAGCGTTATACAGAGATCAGACCCAGAAGAAGCAAAAGGGCTAGAGGAGTTTCCTCGTCCCAACACTCTTCTTCTGCAACTAATAGCTCAGATAGAAGCAGTGATGAAAATAGCTCTGAAGGCGTCAAAGAATCCACGGGAAAAGTCAGTAGGCTTTTGGGAACCTCTGAGAGACTCTCGTGGGGCAAAGGTGGGGCCCGAAGTCACACACGCCATGGGAATGGGAGCTCGGGAAATGCCAAGAACGCACAGAACAACAACAACAACCGTGTTGCTAAGTTGGTGGATTACCTTCAGAACCTGAAAAAGATCGATAAAGAGGTAAACTTTCGCATCTTCAAACATATTTGTTGACCAATGACATTGAACAAAGAGTATCATACCCGTGCAGATGGATATCCACATCATGCTTGTTTCTATGGACGAGAAAAAGATACCGAACTTGCAACAGCCTTACCTTAGTTGCAGACACACTTTAACGGTGAAGTCACTGTGCCGGGTAAAGTATCAACGTCCTAACCAGACACATTTCATTCTTGAGTTTATACGATCTCATGTCGGTGTCAATGCATTTTCAGTACATTGCCCTTCAAAACGCGGCTCAAGCCGACGAGATTGAGATATATGTGGTGAAGGAGTTGAGGTCCAGAGCCATGGAGATCGACCCGAGCCGAGATGAGCTGCAGGCCGTGAACAAGGAAGAGAACCTTGGTGGGCTTAAGATGTATGACTTCCACCATGGTTATGTGGTGAGTGTAGAATCTTCTAGAATCTTCTGCATTGAATAGAATGAACATCAAAATTGGTGGGTTTGATCCATTGGACAGGTTCTTGCCTACCAAAAGAAAGGTTCGAACGAGAACGAGACATGACGAGGCGACAAAAGAGGAAAGGAACATGTAAGAGAGGAAGCTTTACTTACATAGGAATCTTTCGAATGTTTTTGTCCCTTCTTCTGTTGTCAGCAAAGACGATTGATTTATTTATTTTTTGTACAAAATGCGAAGACGATTTTCCTCCTTATAGTTATTTATTTTTCATGTAACAAAATTGCCAGTTTTTGCTGCTGCTTTTTCTCCTTTCATGCAGCAGCAGCCGTGACCAAAAAAAAAAACAAATGGGAACTTTTTTTAAATGTAAATAACGTTCTTCTATTATGATTTTTTTAATGTATATAATTTAATTTTTTTTTTTTGGAATTTTTCTCCATAAAAGTATGTATTATCATACTTTTCAAAAGAAGATTGGAATAATAATGTGGCCCTCCTAATCAAATGGACATTGGAAGACGGCCAATTCGGGTTTCGTTTCGAGTTTGATTCGCTTATATTCAGGTTTGGTTATTACAGTTATAGAAATACTATAACCATTCGGTTTTTATATAAATTTCGGTTCAGTTCGGTTCGGTTTCAGTAAAAAGTTTATTTTTTTAAAGAAATTGTCGGTTTTTTCGGTTATTTTTTTATTCAGTTCGGTTTCGGTTTTTTCGGGTTTAAAGAAATCATAACCGTTCAGATTTGATGTCGGGTTCGGTTCAGATACGGTTATGTCTTATTCGGTTCGATTATTCGGTTAATAATCGAAATGACCACCCTATTTGATGAAGAAATAAAATTTAAAACAAAAGAGTAATTACAAAAATCACCCCATCAAATGATTTACCATCTTTAACCATATTTATCAAGATTATAACATATTTCACATCAAAACCATGATACAGAAAACATATTCGTTAGAATTATAATAAATCATGATAAATCTAAATAAACTCGTATATTTTATAAAAGGGTTTTAATCGATATACATCTATATATAAACCTTCCTATAATAATGTATAATATATATATATATATATATATATAAATCTTCCTATAATAATGTATAAAACATTTCATTAAACCTGTACTAAGAGATGCAGTCTCTTTGACTTGGACTTACCTTAGTGTGTCCTGAACTTCGCAACGTATCCCTGCAAAGCCAAAAATAAAAATTGTCGGATTTAAGGCAACACAGTACAGGAATTAGACATAAACCCTAGCTAAGAATCCCACCTCAACAAGCTTCACAATCTTGGTTTGGGAAACCGAAAGATACTGCTCAATGGATTCAGTATCGGTCGGAACTTGGTGGAACTGTACGGCCGTTCTAATCACCTTTTCCGCTGCCATTTTCACTGTCCTGTTATGCGCTTCTTTGCTTAGCCGGCCTTCTCGCCATATTGGTTTCAGCATTTCTTTGATTGTGTCGATAAGGGCGGTCCGGAAATGGCTCATTCCTTTCGTCCCTGCACCGGTCCGACCCTCTCTATCTTCTCTCGAGATCTTTATATTCGACGACATGTCACTTTTCTGCCAAGAATCGTACCCTCCTCCGGTAGCTTTGCTTCTTTTCGGGACGGCTTTGCAATAATTCTCATTCTCGGGTGTAGTCTTGTTCTGTTCAACCACGGAAGTTGCCACCATCTCTACGAAATGCAGTTCAGATTTCTTTTCCGGAACAGCTTCTTTGTATTGATTTTGACTGCAAGAACTGCCATTGACATCATCATTGCATTCTTCGTCTCGAGGGCCGCTCACAGAATCACCATCTCTGCCACGGTGGTGCATTTTTCCCTCCTCTTCACCTTTACTCGAGAAAAAAGTATCGATAAAACTGTCTTCTACTGTCTGTACATCCATGCCGTCAAGAAAGAGGTCATATATGGTACCATATGCAGGAAGTATTGAAGATGGAATGGTGAAAGATGGGCGGAAAGGTTCAGAAGGCTCCCAATCATTTGAAGAAATTTTCGCTTTCTTATTCGCAGTTTCGCCTTCAGGATCTTGACGAGAAGAAACAGAAAGGCCTTGAAACCCCAAAAGCGTTCCCAATCCGTAGAATTTATTCTTATTCTCAAACTGCCTCTGAGCACCAGAAGGAGAGGCGTGAAAAGAGTTACCGGAAGAAGCTGAATATCTATGCTCGTGAATGAAGCTGCTTCTAGGATTGGAGGGTTTGCCGTTATTACAAACTAAGGACCTGTTCTCAAGGCCATCGGCTCCGACATTTTGCTTCAGTCTCTCTCTACCCATGTCCTTTGATGATGAGATAAACCCGATATGCTCATTGTAAGACACAACTCTTGACTGACAAGCTATTCCTCTTACTCTATTGTCTGATGTTGTTCTTTCTGAAGAAACATAAGGAAAACAAACTACAGGTTGAACGATGAGCGTGAATTTAATCCACAGAGGTAATTATTCACAAATCAATACCATGATGCTGGAAAGGAAAATTTATCTCGGTAGATTACTCACCTTCACAAGGCCGAGCTTCACTGCTTCCAGCTAAATTGTTTCCTCCCTGTTGCCGGCTAGTGTTATTTAAAGTATCTTTCACATGAAGAAACCTACAGGACTTCCCTCTGATGCACCACCCTTTGGCAAAGAATTCACAAGCAATTTCTGCGCGTTTTCGTTGAGGTTCCTTCATTTCGCCACCAGGGGAAAAGCTTCTCAGCCTTATTTCAGGTGCAGGAAATCAGAAAACTAAAACTGTCAATGAGAATTGGTTAAAGCTTGAAAAAAAAAGGAATATACAGAAAGTTAATGTCTGAACAGTAAAGTGTAATGCCTATGCTAAACTATGTCTTGCCAGGGAAAAAAATTGCGGCCGAAATTGCTACACCTTGATCTTTTTCCGCATTTGTCGTCTTCAAACTTGATATTGCTTCGGTTTTTCCCAGAACTACAGGCGGCATTGGAATTCCGAGACCTGCCAGCACTGCCTGGAACAGAATCAGAACCATTTTCTCCAGCAGGGTTAACGAAACCCGTGTTCCCTGGTTTCGTGCCGATATTTTCATCTTCCGCCTTGATCTTGCTTGGCCTGTCCCCAGAAATACAAGCTCCATTGGATTTTTGACCCGTGCCAGATCGGCTCGGAACAGAATCAGAAGTCTTTTCTCCAGCTGCATTACCAGTCCTTGTGTTCCGAAGACTAACCAACGCAACTCTAGGCTTGTCATCGTTTTCCAGACTTAGATTGTTAACTTGTAAATTTCCTGTTGGCCGCTCAGAATCCTTATCACTTACACATGATTCATGGGCTTCTCTCTCTCCGGCCGAAGCCGGTTCCTTCACCGAGTTTTCGAAGCTTAGACATGTATCCTTTACTGTTGTCGATTGCTCGTCAGAAGGTGGGGCTGTCTTCAACACTCCATCATCAGAATTGGATTCGGGACATGAGCTGAATCCTTCTGGCCTGGAAGTACATGAAGCCAAGTGTCGATCCAATCTATTGAACTTGGAATCTCTTTCAACATCTGCATTACAAAAGTAAAATCATGAGAAGAGAAACAGACGTAACCATCTCCGAGCAACAACGCTAAACATATGGGTTCTTGCAAGGAACATGGGATGGTTCAGTTTTCGATCAAGTTCTTGTCTGAAATCATCAAGTTCTTGAGTTGTTTTCGATCAATCAATCACCAGTTTGACTGCCTAAGGACACTAACCTTTTTGGAAAACGGAAGATCTACTCGGTGAAGTACTAGATTCATCCACATCCTCATTCGCCGGTTCTTCCTCCTCCTCCTCCACCAACTCTTCCTCAATCGCTTCCTCTTCCTCTTCCTGGGGATCCTCTTCCTCTTCCTCTTCCTCAATCGCTTCCCATTCCTCAGGATCCTCTTCCTCTTCCTCTTCCTGGGGATCCTCTTCCTCGATCGCTTCCTCTTCCTGGGGATCCTCTTCCTCTTCCTCAATCACTTCCTCTTCCTCGGGATCCTCTTCCTCTTCTTCGGGGTCCTCTTCCCAATTCCCCTCCTCCTCTACTTCCACCTCTTCCTCTTCGAACTCAATTTCCTCAGCATCCATGGCGGAATCGGAGACGGGTCCCTGCCTCTCCATCGGCGCAAACACAGACATCGTATTAGTTGCCACAATGCAATACGACATCGTATTGTTTTCTCGATTGGGCCCATCATTTTGGTCTGCTTTTTAAAGGCCCATATTACAAATGGGCCACTTAAATTAATGGGCTTCATAACATGACCTATGTATATAAAAATTAGGGGTGTAAAACGAGTTGCGGATCGCAGGCCGGCTCGTAAATCGACCCATATTTTTCCGAACTGGACTAAAAAAAATTAAATTTTTTTAATATTTTTATATATTTTTAAATATTTTTATATACAAATTATATTTTTTTATTACATATTTAGTTTGTTTTTGTTTAAAATTTTATTTTTTTATTATATTTTAAATATTTTAAATATTTTTTAAATATGAAAATTAGTTTTATATATTTTTTAATATTAAAGTTTTATTTATGGTAGTAAGTCAGGGGAATGCTCCAAGAATATGACACCCAACAACTCGTATCAGATTCATCGTGAGTGGTAAAAACGGATAGGCCTAGCTTCCACGTAATGTCAAAGAGATGGAAAACTCAGAATCATGTTCTTTCATAGATGTAAGAGCTCATGGGGCATAACAAGTTCCAAAGAGACTCATGGCACTGTAACAGACTCAGAAGAAAAACTATAAGTTATCAAGGAACATTTGTTATTCACATTTGTGAGTGATTTATATGTGTCATTACCTAATGCTAATTCACAAAGCCATGTTCCATTCAAGATGCTTGCCGGAAAAAAAAACACGAGATAAGTTGGTAAACTCGTTCAACAATCATGATTCCTTCATTTAAATCAGTGTGAAACAATTCAAGTAATAGAGAAGAAGAAAACCAAGAAAGCAAAATGAAGCATACTCCTTCAGTGCTCAAGATCCTAGCAGCACAATGCAATCGCGGACCGACTCGTTTGCATGGGCGGATCCAGCTCTTTAGCAGTGGGGTCACAGGCCCCCACCCTTTTTTTTAAAACAAAATATTTTCTTTACAAAATTTATAAAATTTTACACAAATTATTATATGCCCCCATAAAATAATTAAAATTACTATTATGAAATTAACTTTGCCCCCAATCATAAATCTTTCTGAGTCCGCTACTGCTCGTTTGGTTCACGGGTTAAGACGATATGGGCTGGACTGATATATTTTTGGCTCACTAAAAAACGGGCTGGGTTGGGCTGGACTAAAAAAATTTTAGATGAAACGAGTCGGGTTGGGTCGGACCGGGCCAGTCCGTTTTACACCCCTAATAATATTAAGAATAACCGAAGATTTAAAATTAGTGATTTAATTTAATTTATTATTGTTCTCATGAAATGTATAGGATTTTAACATTTAATCACTGAGGCAAAGTGATGAAGAAAAGAAAAAGATAGTTCTCATAGATAAAAAGAAAAATAAAATCATATATCGTAGGGGTGTAAAATGGGCAGGTTGAGTCGGGTTCGGATCAGACTTAATTCGGGCAGTAGATTTTTTCGGGTCGGGCCGGTTCATCCATTTATTTTTTGGACCTATGATTGGAGGCTCGGTGGCCTGCAGCCTGACTCTATAGGGTTTTGGGCGGGTTTGAACCGGGTTTCGAATTTTTTCTATTTAACAAAAAATAAATACTAATGCATAATAATAATAATAATAATAATAATGTTGAGTTATTTAGCAATTTAAAAAAAATCAACAATAGCAAATTTTCATCCGTATCAATTACAATAAAAAACTTTTAAATCTAAAAAATAATCTAAAAATAATCATATAAATTTTAAAATACATAAATTATCTAATATTTTTAATATATATAATATATAAAAAAAGATATTCGGTACACTAAAAAATATAGAAAAACATCGAGGTGGAACATAAAAATCAAATTAAACTCATAATATATATATCTAAATTAAACCAAAATCTAATCAAACCGTTCAATAATATATAAAAGATATAAATAAAAGTTTTTATATAATATTGTGGGATATCAAATCACGAATGAAAGTAGAAATCTAATAATATAATTTTTTTGGGCTAAATGGATGGGTCGGACGGATTTCGGGCCGAACTCGATTCAGGCCTAAATTTTTTCGGACCGGTCCGGTCCGTCCATTTATTTAACGGGTCTATATTATTAGAAATAAGCCTTTACTTTTTCGGACGGGTTTCGGACTGGATTTTGGACTTTGGGTTCTATTTGCATATTCTCTTTTTAAAATTTAAAGATGTGGAAGGAAATACATATAAAATTATCGCATCCCCAGTTTTTATATAATAAAATATATGTAGGAGTGCCTAAACCTGCGGGTTTTCGATTACCCGGTCTCGCAGGTACTCAAAACACGGGTATTCGCTATACAATGAAAACGAAAACGAGTTCGATGAAGCAAAAAATTTGGACCGCGAGTTTGAGTTCGAGTTTTGTTTGAACGGCGACGGGTACTTTCGGATATCCAGATTTGAATAAAATGATGATTATATCCTTAATATTTTAATATATTTATAATAATTATTAAAAATATTTGTATATTAAATTACTAAAATACCTTTAAAATCAACAAAAGTCAATATTTTCCTATGATTTTGATGGTTCGGATACCCACGGGTTGTTGAATTCGGCGATGGATATCTGAGCCGTAGTTATCTAAATTTTACAAAAACGAAAACGAAATAATCTTTTTTTTCAAAATCCATGAAGACGAAAACGAAATTTGAATATCCAAACAATTAGAATAACCGATCCGTATCCACCATCTCTATATATAGAAGCAGATGTACCTAACATACTTTGATAAGGGAAATTTGTATATAAGATAAATCAATAATAAGCTCAAATTAATATTATATATTAAAACTATATATAATTCGACCAAACTATTCAATCCAATAATTCTTAATTTGATATAAATATATAATAATAAATCGAATTACATCATTCATAGATATATTTAAAGGGATAGAGCAGCTAGGAGTATAACACAAACTATAACCTCCCAACATATAAAATATCAATTGGGTGAACTATGAAAATTATATAAATACAATTTATAAAATTCATGAAAAAAAAAAGTGTAGTGGCCACAACTTTTATGGATAGCTTTTATGCCCCCGACGATTGCGCACCAATCCATGCTACAAAGCCCCAAAAAAAAAGTCAAAGGTCAAAAAGTCAAAACTTCAAGACAGAGAGCTCAAGATGCGATCTCAGCCGTCCGATCAGAAGCCGTCCGAAGATGAGTATGGAGGGCATTTCGTCATAATAATTAATGGTCGGGCTTGCTTGATGCGGAATGCAACATCCCCGATTTCCTGGCCCGTGAATGTTCGTCCGTCACGTGCCAACTCTTTTGTCGTCTTATCCACATTTAAATTAATCATCGCAATTATTATTATTATTACAACCAACTATTTCAATTTAACTAATTTTACCGACTTCATACACCCAAAATGTTGAACGATTTAGATAGGAGTGGTGGTTGAATTTATTCGACTTTTGGAAATTCGATTTTATCCAAAAATGGAATATCTTGAAAAATGAAATATTTAGTTAATTAATCATATGTTTGAAATCTAATTTCATTAGTTCAGTCTTTTACCGTTGCACTAAATCAGAGACGAAATAGAATTGATTTTAATATACAAAATTTAAAGATGCCAATTAGTAATTGAATATCATTTAAGATATTTCGTGATCTATTGAAAAAATTTTATTTGATCGATGAAATATGCATAGTTAAGTTTTGGTTTTTTGTTTTCAACCGTAGAGTATTTAAGAATATCCAACTAATTACAAATTATATTTAAATTTTGTTGAAAATAATGACATTATCATTAAATAATTAATGATCAAATTTAGGGTTTCATCACATAGAAAATTATGATATTAAAAAATTGAATATCCACCAACGATAAATTCAAAATGAATAAAAACTATAAAAAATTTTAAATTTATAAAATGGTGGAATACAAAATTTTAAACTTTTTATTAGACAAATTTATTTTCAAACTTGTAAAATATATCATTATAATTATCAAACTTGTAAAATATATTATTATAATTTTCAAATTTATTAATTAGTGTTAGAAAAAATATTGACATTGTTGATTCAAAAATTAGTTTGAGATTTATAATAATACATTTTATAAGTTTAAAAATTATAATGACACATTTTAAAAGTTTAAAAATAATTTTGTTAGGCGAAAAATTTAAAATTTTATTTTTATCATTTTTTATTGATTTTACGCATTCAAAATCGTATATTTCAAAATTATAGACATTCGTATATATGTACCATTTTTAAAACCGAGAGAATAAATATAAATAAGAATTGTAGAAATTATAATTTGAATATTCTAAATCCTACATAAATATGTGATATTACATTAGTAATATATTGCATTTAAACATTGTTATAGAAACTCAAATCTATTTGTTATTTAATTTAATACACCAGAACGTGTTCTTGGACCACTAAATTCTCACACTGCCATCCATTGCTGTTAGTGTCAATGGGAATGAGGCTTGCGTTCACAACGCCGTCATCTAGATCTAACGGTCACAAGAAGGCCATCACTCCACACTGAAACGTACGCGAACCGTCCGATGAGAATATACATCATTATCTTCGATGCGCCTCACACCACGTGATTACTGCCAATATTCTTCCTCCGTAAGAAAAAAACAGAGGAGAAAAAAAAGGAGCATTTAATTTAGTTAATTAATATTTGCAGCTGAAATTATTTTTACCTGCACTCACGTCCTGCTCTCTCTCTCCCCATCCCTCTTTCTCTCTCTACAAAAGTTGCGAAAGAGACCTCCAATGGCGGAATGAGGTTCTGGAGAGATTAGTGGAAGACTATAGAGTGGAGAAAAGAGAAGCATTGAGCTCGATTCTCCGAGGAAATCGAGTAGAAGCTCGAAGATGCTTCGATTCGCCATCGCGTGTCTTGTCGTTTTCTCATTCGGTCTCTCAACTTCTTCAGCTCGACCAGGTTTGTTTCACTCATTGCCTTCTCGTTTCGCTTGCTTTTGTGGAGTGGTTTCTCCGAATCTCAACTTCGATTTTTTTAATCTGATTCAGTTTCCTTTGCGGTCTTTCCTTATTTCCAATTCGGTCGATCCATGTTCTGTAATTTCGGTTCAAATTTGTTGTTAGGAGACTGCAAACCTTTTGATCTCAAATTCAAAGCGACATTTGAAAGCTGGCAAGCTAGATTCTGGGAATAATGGCTGAAAAGATAGGATTTGAAATTTATTGACAAAATCTCGTTAGCTGCTTTGGTTTTGGGTGCTGAATTTAGTTAGTTGGTAGTCTTGGTCCCAGTGGTATTGGGGACTGCTTATCTTGCCGGTTTCGCATCTCGAGCTTCAGGGAAATGCCTAGTTGTGTGTAGTATTTTACTTCTGGGTTTTAGCGCATAAGCTTAATTACAGACGGGGGAGTTATTTTGTGATATAGTTTCATTTGAATTTGCCAAATTACTCCTTGTAATTGATATTTTAGGAAACAACGTTGCATGGGACTGTGAATCATCTGGTTTATGTTGATTTCAGAGCTCTGACACGGGGGATTTAAGTTCTTGTAATGAGGTTAATCTCTGTATTCTTCGTGAGCTCATTGAATATTTTCTTGAACTGCAGCGCCATATGCCCTGCGCATCAGCTGTGGAGCGCGTCAAAATGTCCGAACTCCACCAACTTATGCACTTTGGTTCAAGGATATTGCATATACAGGGGGCATCCCTGCCAATGCTACGCCTCCTAGTTACATTACTCCTCCTCTGAAAACGCTAAGGTATTTCCCTCTTTCCGGAGGCCCTAATAACTGCTACAATGTTGTGAGGGTGCCAAAGGGACACTACTCTGTCAGGATCTTCTTTGGGCTAGTTAATCTTCCGAATTTTGATAAAGAACCTCTCTTCGACATATCCATCGAAGGGACTCAAATATTGTCATTGAAATCTGGTTGGAGCCGTCATGATGACCAAGTATTTGCTGAAGCCCTCATGTTTCTTTTGGACGGCACAGCTACAATCTGCTTCCATGGTACTGGTCATGGAGACCCTGCAATCCTTTCTATAGAAATTCTCCAGGTCGATGATCAAGCATACAATTTTGGTCAAGGTTGGGGCCATGGAATGATCCTCAGAACAGCCACAAGGCTGACTTGCGGTACGGGGAAGCCTAGATTTGATGAAGATTACAGCGGGGATCACTGGGGTGGTGATAGGTTTTGGAACCCCGTTAGAACTTTCGGTGAGAATACTGATTCTCCAATATCAACTGAAAATACAATTAAACAAGCTTCAAGCCCACCCAACTTTTATCCCGAAGCACTTTATCAGACAGCACTTGTCGGTACTGATAATGAGCCTGACTTGACATATAGTATGGATGTAGAACCCAACAGAAACTATTCGATATGGTTGCACTTTGCGGAGATCGACGCTACAGTCACTGGTGTTGGAAAAAGAGTGTTTGATATAGTGATAAATGGTGACACCGTCTTTGAAGACATAGATATCATAAACATCAGCGGTGACCGCTATGCAGCACTTGTTCTTAACAAAACTGTCACCGTGAGTGGGAGAACCTTGACCATTGTTGTACGGGCTAAAGAAGGTAGCCATGCTCTTATCAATGCCATTGAGGTCTTTGAAATCATAACGGCGGAGTTCAAGACATTTCGAGACGAAGGTAAACATTCTTTAATGGACGCTAATAAAAGCTTGCTCATCCTATATTCCTTGATTGCCTGAACTGATTCTTCCTGCCTAATTTGTGCCTGTGTAAGAAGATGAGATGTTAGTTTCTGTCATTCCCATTTGAGAGAAAGGTCTATTCACATTGGTGGTAATCAAGCTAGGTTTACAGTATCGATTGGAAAGATTTTTACTGTGTTTTATGGATCTCATTCTTCTAGCCCTTTTATGAGCCAGTGGTTACAGTGAATCTTATGGAAAGTTGCCTAACTTGGCCTTCTTTTATATCGCAGTCAGCGCTTTACAGAAACTGAAAACATCATTAGGGCTTCCTTCGAGGTTTGGATGGAATGGTGACCCATGTGTTCCCCAACAACATCCATGGAGCGGAGCTGATTGTCAGTTTGACAAGAACAACAGCAGATGGTTCATCGACGGACTGTATGGCTCCTTTCCCTTGCTTCACACATTCACACACTGCATATTTCACGATATTCCCTGGTTTTAATGAAAGAAGCCTTGAAAGAAGCACAGTCGCTTTAGTATGATCTTAGATTTTTTTTTATGCTGGAAAATAGAAGGCAGCCGATTTCATGCTGAGGTAGTTGAAGTACTTAATGCAACTCCACATGGTCAGATACAAATACATTTGCATTAAACCGAGATATGAATGCTAGCCTTGAACTTTCTTTCATTTTTTGCTACTTGGTAATCAGAGCTGAAAAGATATCTCTTCTTGATTCTGGTCTTTCATCATGTGAAAATATTCATACTTAAAAAGTTATGAAACCTATACTAATAGGGAAATGAACAAGCAGGGTTACAGAATCTAAAACCCGTCCAAATCATGGGCCGACATTGTTTTTTCGCGTTGGTCGGTTAAACGAGTCGTCAGTAAGGTCTTCTCCAATCGTTTTGGTTAAAACTCGATATGATTATTATCATAGTTGCCCCCATTAAAGAGCCTCTCAGTATTTTGCTACTGTGCTTTGTTCTTCCACATGGTTTTAATATTTTGCTATTGTATTTCTCTTGGTCTATTGAATCGATTCAAACTCATATATCTTGCAGTGGTCTTGATAACCAAGGGCTGAAGGGTGTTCTTCCGAGTGACATATCAAAGCTACGGCATCTGCAGAGCATGTAAGTCATATATATATTATTTAGAATCATATTGAAATTGCTTGTTTTGGGCATTCACGATCAGACAAATGTAATCTTCTGCACAATTTCAATTGTTTGTTGAACAATTAAGTAAGCATAAAAATGAGGAATCGTGCTAATGGTTTAATTTTTTTTGGATTTGTGTTATAGAAACTTGAGTGAAAACAACATTCATGGAGGAATTCCCGCATCAGTTGGAAACATTACGAGCTTGGAAGTATTGTAAGTATTCAGTTCTGTTCGGTTCTTTCCCTGAGCTTATTTTCACTAACTTTTTTTTTTCCTATTCAAAATCAAAGACGTAAAATTGGTTTGTGAAGAAATTCCAAGCAAAAACTCAACAGTTTTGATGAAAGCTTCAATGCCTTTTAGATTAAATGTCATAATCAAACCTAGAACACGTTAAAGGGTCGTGGAGAAGACGGAGATATTATGTATGCAAACTAGGGGTGACCATTTCAGGTTTTTATTCGGGTTTGGTTTTTGTTGATAAAGCATACTCATTTTTCAAAGAAAATTTCGTATTTTTGTTATATTTTTTATTCGATTCGGTTTGGATTCGGTTTTTCAGGTTTCTATAGAAGTCATAGCCATTCAGTTTTTATATCGAATTTGATTCGATTACAGTTATGTATTATTCAGTTATTAACCAAATTGGTCACCCCTAATACAAACGCAATGATCTTATTTCCTAATGATTTTGTCGATGTTATTTTGCAGGGACCTCTCGTACAATTTTTTCAATGGATCTATCCCCGAAACCTTAGGACAGTTGACGGCCTTGCGAATTCTGTAAGATTTTTTTTACTCACTGTAAAGAGACAGATATCTATCTGAAACCTAAACTCCGCTCTCACATTTCAGGAATCTCAACGGGAATTCATTGTCAGGGAAAGTTCCGGCGACTTTAGGCGGAAGGCTTCTGCATAGAGCAAGTTTCAAGTATGAATAGCAGGAAACAATATGATAACCTACTTCTTTTCCTTTTTTTTCATGAAATATACGAGTTTCCGGATGGGTAACTGTTCATTTTGTTTCTGCAGTTTCACGGATAACAAAGGTCTATGTGGAATCCCGGGACTTCCAGCATGCGGGCCTCACCTATCGGCCAGAGCCAAGATCGGGATTGCATTCGGTGTTAGTTTAACGTTTTTGTTGATCGTTTCATGCGCGATGATATGGTGGAAACGACGGCAAAATATCCACCGAGCACATCAAATGGCAGGTAATAAGCTTTACATACATGCATATACACATCTTCCAAACCCCGAAAAGGGGCTAATATTAGTTTTGGTCATTTCAGGTTTCAGTTTCTGAAAAGCTATAACCATTTGGTTTTTTATATCGAATTTGGTTCGGGTTCGATTTGGATTCGATTTTTATTGATAAAAATACTCATTTGTCAAAGAAATTTTCGGTTTTTTCATATCTTTTTTATTCGGTTTGGTTCGGTTCAATTTTTTCGTTTTTAGAGAAATCTTAATCATTCGGTTTTTATATCGGATTCGGTTCGGTTACACTGATGTGTTATTCGGTTGGACTAGTCGGTTATTAACCAAATCAATCACCCCTAGTTAATATAGATTCTTTCAAAAACTAAACTAAACTAAACGTTTTCAATTCCGATTTTCTGGAAATTTTTGCAGCTAGAGGATCTGCATATGCCAAAGCAAGAACCCATCTGTCCCATGACATTCAGATGACTCGGCATCAAACCCATGGAAATGCTCGTACCGCCGTCGAGAATGGCCCGAGCCTTTTGTCGTGATTACCCGAAAATCACGAAAACCCGAATCCCCGACCCGATACTTTTTTTCTCTTCTCTCCCGTAAACGGTTCTGCTGCTTTAGCCGTCACCAAGGGAAAAGAACAAAGGAGGTAAGAAGTAGACTTTGAATCTTCTTTGTTCTGCCTCTATGGGAACAAAAGAGGAAATACATGTTTTTGTACATTTGTCTTGATTTCTTTACAAAGCAAAACTATAACCAGTTTTAGCAATAAATAGAAGTAGGAATTGATTTTGTAATATTTTTTTTACCCTTCACTTTTACTGTTTGTGGTGTTTTGTTTTTTTGTTCATGGGTTCCTAAGGGAAACTACAAGAGACTTTGTGGAGGCTAATGTGTAAGATGAGAGTGAGAAGAACAAAAAAGAAAAAAAAAATTCAAAAGAAACCTTCAATTTTTAAAATGATCATAAATAAATTTCCCAACTATTTATAAATTCTGATCTTTAAAATCCATCAAAAAAAAATTACGTTTAAAAACATTTATTTAAAACCTAAATTATTCAAAAATCCAAATAAAATATAAAATTTTATTAAAATACTTAAATGTTATTCTAATTTTTATTAAATTATGGGGTAATCGCATAAAAATACCCGAATTTTCATAAAAATCCCAAATAAATATCCGAACTATAAAATTGTCATATAAATATCTGAACTTTTCAAAACTTCCACATAAATACCCAAACTTTTAAATTTTTTCCAAATCAAACAAACGCAACTGGTGACTCAGCAAAAAACTGCTGACTCAGCATTCAAAATATATATATATATATATATATATATATATATATTAAAAATAAAATTATTTATAATTAATAAAACACATATACACATAACTACAATATATATATATATATAATTACTAATGCATATATGTTACAATAAAAATAATTATAATTAAATTTATTATTAAAAATAATAATAATGCATTATTATTATTTTAAAAATAATAATGCATAATTATTTTTATGCATTATTATTTTCATCGATGACGATTGACCTGCAAACCAAGAAAGCAAACCGCAGAGACCGAACCTCGACCAAGAGAAAGATAAGTATTCGACATCCTAACTCTGATTCCTTTAAGTTGTTCACAGATTTTAGGGTTTCGCTTTGGGATTAGATTTCATGTTCATATGTTATTGCATGAGTATACGTTACACACGCACACACATTTGCACAGATGAATTATGAGTTCAGATCACTCGATGTGAGTGAGTCTACGTCTCGGCAGGTTTCCAATCACCGGAAAACCAGAGTCCATCTACTATAATTAACAAGAGATACGCATACATACATGTTACATCTCTTTACCGAGAACTTACAACACGTACTCTTCCATTGTTTCAGGTAAGCGCCAAGAAGCCATACTCCAGAAGGTTGCTTTCAACGATTCATGAAGAACTTCAGGTATCTTCTTTGAGAACTCCAGGTCTGAGACCTCTTTCTTGTATCTCTCTTTCAGGTGAGATTTCTCGCCTTTGTTCTTGAATCTGTAACCCCTTTGGCTTTTATAGAAAAGCTCAAAATGGTCCAAGTAACGTATTCTCTTGTAACAGAATACCAAACTTCAGTTTCAGATCTTTAATCAAATCTTGACTTCAAATCTGAGCCTTTGATCTTGAATCAACATTCGACAATAATGTTAAATTTATAGTGATCACACTAATTCATTATGTTCATACATTATATATCTTACTAATCATTTGATTAAAACATCATAAATTTAACGCTATGAGCTATGAGATCAATATGTGACCATACTATATTTCGGATCACATGGTCACAGTTAGAGAAGGGTATATGTTGAAGTCAAAATAACAAAATAAGGGTATTTTTTATAATGGCCCCATTAAAAGGGCATTATATCAAAAATACACTTACTTTGCTATTTTTACTTCAACACATACATTTCTCCAACTGTGATCATATGATCCATGTTATCCAAAATATAGTGTGGTCGTATTTTGATTTTATTGATTATAACGTTAAATTTATGGTGATCACACTAATTCATTATGTTCATACTTTGTATATCTTACTAATTATTTGATTAAAACATCATAAATTTAATATTATGGACAATGGGATCATGATGTGATCACACTATATTTCGGATCACATAGGTCATATGGTCACAACTGGATAAGGGTATGTGTTGAAGTCAAAATATCAAAATAAGGGTATTTTTGATAATGCTCCATTAAAAGCGGATAGTTTATATAGATTTTTTTAATTGAATTAAATATTTCTTCATTTTATTTTATATAGTTTCTAAAATCTTATATCGATGAGGCATAATATGATATAAACTTTTATTAGCACATGTGATTATTATATTCGTGTGGATTTTCAATTTTAACTTTAAACAAATATTGATGTTTCAAGAAAATATACAAAAAAAAAACTTAATTTGTATTAACTTTCTAAAAATAATGAATATTCTAAATAAAAATTACAATAAAAGTATGAAGAACTTTTTGTTTACTTAAAAATTGTTAGTTTAAGTTTTTCAATATAATTGGTATGAAGTCTAGACGAATTACTATGAAACAATTAGTTTCCAAATATCAAGAACGAAAATATTAAAGAAGAAAACAAAATAGGGTAAAAACCAGAATTATCTAAAATTTCTATGATTTACATTTCCTGTAAAGTTATGTCATGACACTCTTACGAAATATATTGTAGATACAACGATTTACATTTTCCGTAAATCAGAGTTTTTGAAGAAGAGAGCTAATTTATGGATTCATTGTATCTCTGTCTGTAACTAAGACTGTTTAATAATATTCGTTTGATATATATTATTTTATTGTATTTTATTTATTTGATATAAATCTATATAATTAATAATATATTTAATCTCAAAATTTCATTGTTTTGTAAGCAAATATTCTAAATTTTGAGATAAATTGATATATTACATCTTTCGACCGACCTTGATCTTCTGAGAATGGTTCGAGTGTGGACATGTCTATCGAGACTCGAAAGATGGTGAACTATGTCTGAGTGAGGCATAGCTAGAGGAAACTCTGGTGGAGGTCCGCAACGATACTGCATAAATCGTTCATCTGATTTGGGTATAGGGGCGAAAGACTAATCGAACTATTTAGTAATTGTTTCCTCCGAAGTTTTCCTCAAGATACTGGAGAGTTCGGGTGCAAGTTCTATCGGGTAAAGCCAATTATTAGAGGCATCGGGGGCGCAATGCCCTTGATCTATTCTCAAATTTTAAATAGGTAAGACGGGGCGACTGTTTTGTCGAGTCCTCGAGAAACGTTTAATCAAGTAAAGCATATTTATTATTATTATTTTTTAAAAAAAATATTAATTGGATATATATATATATATATATATATATATTATACACTAGAATTATCTAGAATTTCTATGATTTGTCTCTTTAATTCTAAAACCATTAATATTCAAATCTAAAAAGTTCTGTTTTTTTAAAGATATAACAAATTATGTATATCCAAAAAACAAGGAAAGAAGGAAACAAAAGAAAAAAAACAAAATTAGTTTTAAAATGTACAACTATGGTGTTTCTGAAAAATCATATGCTTAACCATAATTCAAATATCTTTGGATTTCAATTTCTCAATTATTGTCCAGAAGAAAGATTGTATCATGAAATGTTTTTATAGGTAATTATGTTCAATTATAAACGGATATTTTTAAATCTTACACATGATTAATTACAAATTACAACTCGCATAAATTTAAAATTAAATTTAAAATTACACTATCCAATAAAATCAATTTTCGGTACTACTTTTGTATTATATGTTTCTGCCCAAACCAGAAAATAAATAAACACATTATTTTGACCAGGTCAGCATCAGGTGAGCCGAGGGAGTAAATAAATTATTTCCGTAGATATTAAATAACGAAAAAAAATTATAAAATACGAATTTTTGTAAAGTGAAAGACATGAGGTGCGGGGCGTGAAATTCACGCGCCATCATGTTCCCCGTCACGTGACAAAAGCCTTTGCTCCTCCTCCAGTCTTCGTCTTTGATTGAACAATGCATCAGTCCGATCATCTCGAAATTTTTAAACACAAAAAAGGTGAAATTTTTTCCACACGTGCGCATGACGTCATAATTGTAGGGACTGTCCGCACTAAATTTAATAAATTAATTAAATAATTTTTGAAATTTCATTTTCGTTGGTAAAATAAAATATTATCATTTTTTAATAATAATAAAAGCCTTCACGTGACCATGTGTCAGTCATCTGTAGGCAGGCTGTCAGCCATTCAGCCTTCACAATATATACACAAATTTGACGACATAATTATATAAACAAATAAATATTAAAACTTGAAATAATTTATTGTTTATTATTTCTGAAAATAAATAATATTAGTAAGTTTAACGTTCTACGAAATCAATTTTATTCCGGCGTAATTTGAACTCGGATGGTTTATTAAAATTATTTATTTAAAAATTACTCAATTTTATAAATTTTAAATATTTTATTTGAATTTTTAACTAATTTCATTTAATTTTACAAAAATAAAATTAATTTCCTAATTTAAAAAAATCTAACTAAATATTGGTTCAGGTACTCGTGCACCGTATCGATGACGTGTCAAAAAGTAATTCGATGCGAAAGTGAATTTCCAACAATATCCAAAGGAAGAGGACAAATGGTCAAATGAAAGAATTTCTTGAATATTATGACCAACCAGAAGACGACACGTCATCAGAAACATCATACTCTTGTTTTTCATTATTTGCGTATGCGATGCATCTCTGATCCTGCACTCGATTCTCATCCATCTACTATGTGGTCCTCTCTCTCTCTCTCTACTTCGTACATATAGATACATATATACATGCGTGTAGAGATGGACGTTTCAGTATCTGGTTTGGATTCAATTCGGGAATATTTTGGTTCGGTTTTTTCGGTTTTGCAAAATTTTGTACCAATCGATTATTATTTCATATCCGATTCGATTCGTTTTTTATTTTGTTTTAATTCGGTTTTTGTTTTATTAAAAAAATAGATTTTTAAAATAAATTTTCGATTTTTTTAAAGTTCGGTTCGGTTTTGAAAAATTCAGTTTTCTCGAATTTTATACGATTCAATTCAGAAAAAATACCGTATTTTTTGTTCGATACTTTTCAATCCTGAAGAACCGTAGCAAAACGTCACATGTGTGTAGAATTCATAACACATATATGTGTATATATATGTATATAATATAAGACAATTTGAAACTAATTAACAAATCTTGGAAACCCTAATTAAGAAGAGTTTTTTTTTTTTGGATGTGGGGTTACGTTTTATGTGTATATGGGATTAGGGTTACGGCAGCACTGTTACTATTGCATGGACAAAATATATCATTCTTGGAAATTTTGGAACCCTAATTATTTAATATCTAATTATTGCATGTAGAAGACAAGCAGCAGCTACATAGATCATGTGAATCTAGTTTTTCGACATTTCAGATATATTTTTTTTTGTTTTTATGCTTGCAAAAGGAATGTGTGTTCTATATGTTTTTGGATTTTTATAGCCGATTGGACCGTCTTTATATATATATATATATATATATTGTTTATTACATATTTGATGTATTGATTTTACGTGTTATCTTGGCTAGTGCATCATTATATATCTCATAAAATAACGAGAAACGTTTAATCAAGTAAAGCATATTTATTATTATTATTTTTTAAAAAAAATATTAATTGGATTGGAAAACCATATGCTTTGATCGAGAAAGAAAGAAATAAAATGAAAGTCAGGCGCCGTACGGGTGAACTCAGTGGAGGGAAAAAACAGAGGCTTAGGGCTGACGTCAGCAATCTCGTCTTCTTCCTTCTTTTTTTTTTTTTTTAATGGAGGCTCTAAAACTTTGTAGTAAATAAGAATATTAAATGAGGCATCCAAATACATAATTCTTTCAACTTTTAAAATTTTACTTAAACACACAAATTTAAAAAATAATTTTTTTAATAGAAAATTTGTTATCTCTACATATACTTAATAATCAAATATTATTAATGAGAGGTAAATTTAAAAAAATATATTCCAAAACTGTCACACGAAAAAACGATACATTTATCTCGGAAAATGTTGTCACATATATATGAACCAATGAAATGAAATTTATAATAAATTTATCGATCTACGTGATGATATGTACATTTCGGTATTCGGTTTGCATTTAATTCCAGAATGGTTTGGTTCAATTCGTTCGGTTTTACAAAAATATAAATCATTCGATTATTATATTATATTCGATTTATTTCGGTTCGGTTTGGTTTCATTTCGATTTTAATTCGGTTCAATTCGATTTTGAAAATTTAAATTTTCTAAAAAAAATACTTAGACTATTCAAAAAAATACCGTATTTTTTATATAGTTCAATTCTGAGAAATGTACACAAATCGTCCACCCCTAAAAAAAACCCACGGAAACTATAATGGACATATTATATATATATATATTAAAAATCCCATGAAAACAGAACACAGAGAAAATCCGCAAACCTATGATTTGATTTTTTTTTTTTTGTGATTATTAACGTTGATTTAAAATCAGAGTCACGACAAAAAGATTAGATTCGTGAAAAGAACAATAAATATATCCATTATTGTCACAAGATCTATCCACTTAAAGGTTACAAAAAATGATTATTGAAATTTATTATATCATTTAAATGCGTCAACAAAGACCGAAAAACATGACTAAATATTATTGCGTAAACATAGAAACTACTTTTAATGAATGAGGCATTTACGGAAGCAAACGGCCGGAGGTCAGAGACGATATCGCCCCACGTGTAACAATCCTCGAGATCCAACGGTCCACACATCACCCAACATTAGACGATCCAACGGTCCGTAACTACCGGTTTCTTTTAACAACGCCGCATAAGTTCTGATCCAATTCAAGAAACTAAAAAAATCGATACATTTTTTTTTGTATATATATAATTTTTTTTCCCAATTTGTTTATATAATGCAAGCCGAGGATTACGGGTGTCTCCCTCAGTGGGTCCAAAACCCTAACGCTTTCTCTCTCTAAACCTACGTCTCCCTCTCTTTCTCTCTCTAACTATCCTTCATATCGCTCCTCTTTAGTCATCGAAGTCAACAAAAGCAATAATCTTTTTTTATTTTCGGCAAAAGGGTACCCAAAAGCAACAATCTTTTTGCTCTTCTTTCTCTCTTGTTGCCGATAGATATCTTATCTTTGGCTGTACAACAATGGCGTCGTCGTCTTCTTCCTGTGCGAGAGAGGTTCATTACAGGGGAGTTCGGAAGCGGCCATGGGGTCGTTACGCGGCGGAGATAAGAGATCCGTCGAAGAAAACTAGGCTTTGGTTAGGAACCTTCGACACTCCCGAACAAGCGGCCTTAGCCTATGATGGAGCCGCTCGGTATCTCCGAGGCATCAGGGCCAAGACCAACTTCCCTTCCCCTCTCTCCCTCGACCTTAACTACTACTCCTCCGCCGCCACCGCCGGAAACAACCACCGTCCCTTCTGGATCTCCGGTGTTCCTCCACCTCCTCCTCCCCCTCGTCCCATCCCTCTCGCCGGCGAGTTTCTCCGGACGGGTCTTCTCTTAGAGCAAGCTCCCGCTGTCTCCGCCGCTTTGGTGTCGCCGGGATGTTCGGTAGTTGAGTTTCCGGCGGTGGGTTCATCCGTTCCGGCGGGGGGTAGACGTGGGTTACCGATAGATTTGAACGAACCGCCGCCATTGTGGCTGTGAAGCTGTGCGGACGTTGAACAACGCCGTTCTGTAACATTGAGTTCCTAACGCGGCATTATCACTTACAATTACTACGCTTTCTTATAAATAAATCCGTTTTCTAGTAGATTTTTATAATTTCTTTTCCATCTCTAGGGTTTGGTTTCCTTAGCCATGCAGAGAATGTAAGCCACGGAATAGATAATGATAGTAGTATTAAATATTTATGTTGAAAAAAATCATTTCTAACGCTATAAACGTTTTGTATATACATCTCATCTATCTATTTTTTTTATAATCTGTGTTTATCTAACATTCGATCTAATTACATCTCCTAATCGAAAAATATAGATGAATATCTCTCTAAACGGTTGAATATTTGAACCCGAAAATCTCATCTATCCATTTTTGTAATGTCACTATGCTTATTTTCTCTAATCTTCGTTAGGTTTTAAGGACATGCATCCAAAAATCAACCTTCTATTGGAAATAATGTGGATTATATTGAGTGTTGTTCCACCAAAAACATACACAAAATATTTAATGGTGTTGTTGTGCAATTTTCCGACCGTTGGCCCATCTTCCTTTAGATCTATTGACAAGTACGGACTTTTTGTAGCTTCCACATTTGACTCACGCGCCTCTCTCTCTCTCTCTCTCTCTCTCTCTCTCTCTCTCTCTCTCTCTCTCTCTCTCTCTAGGTGACTATAAACACTTGCAAGAAACAACAACAAAAAAAAGCAAGCGTGTGGGTTCGGAGTGTATATTGGGTGGGGGGGGGCCGGAGCTCAGCCACTCTGACGAAGTACAGATTCATCTGCACCACCGAAATTACTATATTACCCCTTTTCGCTCGTGCGTGACCCCACGCGCCGTCGCCTTGCCTTAAATATGTGCGATAATGATAGAAAAAGAGCTGAGTTTACGGCGGCTTCATGAGCGCAAAACCGTGGAATTTAATTTTAGTTGGTAATTAAATAGAGATTCAGTTTTAGATCATTAAGACTTTGGATCGTCGTTTTTCTATGTCCACGCTATTCTATTTTTATTTTTATTTTCTATTACATGTGTTTACGCGATTGTATTTTCTTCTTGTAAATTAGTATTATTTTCGCGGCTGCAGCCGACAATAATTTGATATGGAGATCTTTGAAACGTGTGTTACAACTTAAAAAAACTATATAATTTAAATGTCTAATAAAAATAACAAGCTATATTTTTTATAAGATATTGATTTTAATTCAAAGGAAAAATAACATATAAATACCTAAACTTTTATGAAAATCCTAGATAAATATATGAACTGTAGAATTTCTATATAAATATCTGAAGTTTTAAAAATTATATATAAATACATAGACTTTTAAATTTTTTTCCAAATAAATACAAATTTCAGATATTTTTCAAATAAAAATAAATGATGTCATTAACGGATTTTGGGTTTATTTGGAAGTTTTTCAGAAGTCTATATATTTATATAGGATTTTAGAAAAATTCAGATATATATATATATATAAATTTTATAGTTTAGGTATTTAATTGGGATTTTTGTAAAAATTTGTATATTTATATACGTTTTTTTTTTCTAATTCAAAATGAAAACGATTGTGACAAAATAAGATGGAGGATAATATCCTCATTGTTGAAACGATAAAGAGAAGTGAAAAAATTATACCATAAATATTTTGGATAATATATAATGAAAAATCTAAATTATCAATAGAAAAAAAAACGTTTCTTTATATTTCAACAAATTTCGTCATTTGATTTTGTCCCCTCCCGTATTTCAAGGATTTATTTTTGCACTTTTTTTTTCAAAGCCCCCGCCGAAAATCAAATTGAGGCTTATATATATATATATATATATATATATATATATATATACATATATAATCTAATTCTATAAATGATAAAAGTCAATCCTATGGCCAATGAGAACTTTGAAGTGGAGTAGTTACTTCTTCCAAAAAGTCCAAAAATGATGTGAGAGTAGCAAAGGTTCAACCATAAATAATCATTACATACACTCTCTCAACATTAATAGATATGTCTATGAATTACCAAATAGCAATTAGCAAATATAAACAAAAGTCAATCAAAGCCTACATATAAAATAGATTTTACTTTTAAAATCCTAACATTAATTCAAAATAGAAATTATTTATATTATTTGGATAAATATCATTTTTTTAATCCAAACTGCTTTTCATCAAACAATTTCATACTTTGAAAAAATTTAGTTGTTTTAATATCTAAATTTATTTTTCATATATTTTAATTATTCCAAAAATTTTATTTATAATAATGGCCATCAAATCACTAATAACGATAAAATACTAGAACAGTTGAAAATAAGAGGAAAAACTCATTTAGATTAATATAATTGTATTGACTATTTATAAATATAAAATTTTAAGTTAAATTATAGAGAAAATAAAAAAAAATACTGAACTTTTAAATTTTGAAAAAAAAACATTGAACTTTTTATTTTATCAAATAAATATTAAACTTTTTAAATTTTACAAAATAAACACTTAACTTTTATATGATTGTCAAAATAAACAAAATGAATGACGTGACACAAGGAGATGCAAATACGTCAGATTATTTTACTTAGTTTTTTTGACAATCGAAAAAAAATTCATGTATTTTTTTTATCACTAAAAAAATTCAGTGTTTTTTAATATCGCAGAAAAATTCATGTATTTTTTGGATTATTTGAAAAATTCAGTATTTTTTTAGATTCTTTAAAATTTTTAATATTTATTCGACAAAAAATAAAGTTCAATGTTTTTTTGTCAAAATTGTAAAGTTGAGTGTTTTTTTTAGATTTTTTCTAAATTATATAAATTTAAGAATCTAATATTAAAATATGTTTTACCCAAAAATAATAATATATGAGATTGTACGGAAATATATTTCGTGGAACATAAAAAAATAGTATTACTTGTTATTAATAATACCCTATTCAGAAGGGGAAAAAAAGATTTAATCATATTGTTTTCGGCGCCAATAGAAAAAAAAAAAAAGAGGATGACATCAGCAGCTGAGAACCTCGAAGGCCGACCGTCAGTTGCGTCAGCTTTGACCGTCGTGCGTAAAAGCATCCGCTAATCTGGGCCCACAAAGGGTAAAACTGTAAATATACATTATTTTCCAGGAAAATTCGAATTTTTTTTTGTTATATAGGGGTTCGGGCAGTCCAATGGGCCTTATACTTTATTTGCCGCGAGTCTGTTTATATTTTAATTTTTAATTTTTGCACAATTTTATTTTTGTGTTTGAAAGTAAACTATGGTCATTTAAGATTTCGGATCCCGTTGGATAATATTTGGTTCGGTTATAAAAACACTATATTCATTAACTTTTTATATCAACTTCGATTTGGTTACGTTAAAATTCGATTTTGTATTAAAATTCAATTTTTTATTGATAAAAACTCATTTTTTAAAAAATTATTTTTTATAATTTATTTTATTCGATTCCATTTTATTTCAATTTTTTCATATTTAAAAAAGTTATTACCATTCAATTTTTATATTTATTAACTTTTATATCAATCTTCGATTTGGTTACGTTAAAATTCGATTTTGTATTAAAATTCGATTTTTTATTGATAAAAACTTATTTTTTAAAAAATCATTTTTTATAATTTATTTTATTCGGTTCTATTCGATTTTGATTTTATCAGATTTAAAAAAATTATTATCGTTCAATTTTTATATCAAATTTAGTTCGGTTACGGTTATCTTATTCAATTCGGTTATCAACATAATAACCCAAAAAAACTCATTAAAAAATTCATTTTTCTTTTTATTTTTTTATCATAATAAATCGCATGCGTTCGACGGCCCAATATCTTCCACACGCAAACACGTTTTCAACAAGTTTGGTTAGATCTTTATTTAATTATGGTTATATAATGTCACTGTCTAACTTTAGAATATATATAATTATTCACATATTCTAATACAATCATTACCAATAATTTTTTGTTGTACAAATAATTTATTTCTTAACAAAATTTAAAACTTATATCAGATTAGGTTATTATAATATCGTATAAATTCTCAACAAACATAAATATATATATATATATATATATGTATTCATAATAATTTCAAATATCATTGAAAAAGAAACTGATTTAACCATGCATGGACCGACTGTGACTTGAGCGTGTGAACATTTTGTCCATCATGTTTTAATCTCTCTTTTTTTTTCTGATTTAAATTTTTTTTTTCCAAAGAGCATTAATAACTGCACTGAATTTTTAAAAATAAATAGCAAAATGAAAACGAGATAGGGACTTTATTTATGAAAACATATTTAGTATATTCCATTTACATGTGTATATTTATAAAAACATATATATAATTATATATGTATATATATATATATATGCGTATACATGTATAAGCTTTTTAAGATTGTGTATGATTTTGTTTGTCTGTAGAATACGACAGAGCTGCAGACCAAATCCAATAACGCGGCATTACCTTTCGGCTTTCCTTCCAACCAGTGTACGTACGCCCCGTTATATTATTTACACGTGTCCTTTTCTTTCTAAATTTTTATATGATTTTTAATTACAAATAGATAAAATCTATAAAAAAAATTTTGAATTTATAAAATGGTAAAAAAGACAAATTTTAAAACTTTTTATTTAACTAATTTATTTCCAAATATATAAAATATATTATTGTAATATTCAAACTCTACGATATTGATTCAAAAATCAGTTTAGAAATTATAATAATATATTTTACAAATTTAAAAATTATAATAAACGTATTTTGTAAATTCGAGAATTTTTATAGGTTTTATCTTTACAAATAATCCAGCCAATATTACATTGTTTTGATATAAATATATTACACGTGTAAAATTTTCCAAATTTTACTTGAGCTTGGTAATAAAAAACTTGTAGAGAAATATACATGAGGACATGTTATATGGTAAATATCACTTTTTTTTTAATTAAAGAAATAAAATTAATTTTTTGTTTATATGATACTTGGAAAACACAGAGACATGAGTGGATAATATTTTTTATTGGTGATGGTTCCGTGGGAATGTTTTGGTTTTCATTAGGTTTTAATTTACGCATTTTAATTTTTATCTTTTTGAATGAATAAATATCTTTTAATTTTCGAGATATATATATATATTTACTTCCGTTATGCATGCTGGTGTTTATTTTGGATTCAATGGAGATTTGGTTTTTAATTAATTATTATATATAATGGTAATTTTTAGATTGTTTAATATGCAATTATTATGTATTAGCATAATGCGACATATTAACCAATTAATCATTATTCATATTTAATTTTAAGAAATATTCCGAATGCTTATAACAGAAGCTTAAACATGAGACCGTAATACTTAACTCCACTTGTTGCCACTATATTAGAAGTAATTTTATGACCCAGATTATATAAATTATTTTTATAAAATAAATTAATCATTTATAATTTCTCAATACTTGTATCCGCCCCAAGAAAATAAAAATAAAAATAAAGTTGCAGTTCAAAGTCCATCCTATTGAAATGATTTAACACAATAATTAACAAGTAATAACCTTATTTAATTGAGATAAAAAGGGATTAGATAATTAAAATCTGTCACACTTTATGTTTTTGTAATTAAATAGCTAATGAAGGGTTTAGACATAATAATTGTTACGAAATTAGACCCAATCTGGGTAATTCAACCGGTGAAATGGGGACACAAAGCGTATGTCCCGTCCCGAGTTCGAACCCAGGCTGGGGAGGGAGTGCATAATTCAAATCACATGGCTGACTCCCGGCTCCGGGATTAGTCTGGGCCTCGGTTCAGGAAACCCGATTACCCAAAAAAAAAAATTGTTACCAAATTAGGATTTATACGTTTCCATTGAATCACATATCATTAAAGCACAAAAAAGCTGCACAATTTTTTTTTTATAAATATGGAATAAAATAATCATACACCATGCTTGCAAAATTAAAAAAAAAAACATAGAGCATGTTCAAACTTTAATTACTTCAAATATTTAATTGAACAATTTCATCTATTAAATGGACAATTTAAACCTTTTTTTATTATCTAATATTACAAATGAGATCCTAAAACTTAGAAGAAAAAAAACAAATCGATTTAAATACCTTATCCCATATACTTCAAAACATTAAATTCCATATCTTTTTTTTTTTTGTAAGAATATGCGAATCCAACATTTTTTTTTTCTATAATTAACTTTATCCATATAAAAAATCAAATTTAATCAATGATTGAAATGAAATAGCTCCGATTCGGACAAAATTAAATCGAATTTATATATTTCTTAATCTAAAAAGCAAAAGGGTTACAACTTACAATGGTGATAAACAGCATAAGGAGGGAATATGCTGAAAAAAAAAACATTTCTATTGGAACCCTAAGTAATTATCATCTATTACCATCTTTGATTATTTGGAATGTTTTAAAAGTTTCCACAAAATTATTATTATTATTATTTCAAAATTAATTTTTTTAAAATGGCTCGAAAAATATCAAGCGGCCTCCGGCGGAGGCGGCAGGTTGAGGTCGAGATTGAAGAACGCGCGCGCCCTTCGAGGTCTGACGTGGCGTTGGTTCAGATCTATCACCACCGACGCCGACGAGTCCGACTCGCTGCTCTGCGATCCAACTCGCGCGTCGCACTCGCGCGCCGCCGTCATCCACCTCGCGGCCTCTGCGTAGGCGGCGAAATCGCTCGCCAGAACCTCCACCGGGCTACCGAATCCGATCACCGGAAAATGAAATCTAGCGGCGGCCGATGCGAAATCGGCGCATCCGAGGTTAAGATCGAGAGCCGGCGGAGACGAATCGGTGACCGGATCTCGGCTCGATGACTCGACGGTGCTGCTGTGGCTCGGGCTCTGGTTACGGCGGTGGGGGAGATCACTGTCGCCGTCGTGGACGGAGGGAGGGAAATTGGTTTTAGCCTTGGCGCCGCGGAACTCAAGCGCCGCCTTGTCGTAGGCACGGGCCGCCGCTTCGGCGGTGTCGAAGGTGGACACGTGTCTCCTTGGCGGGATCTCTGATCTCGGCGGCGTAACGGCCCCACGGCCTCTTCCTCACTCCCCTGTAACGCCTCTCCGTCGTCACGCCGTTACGTTTGGCGGTCGCCGCCATTGATGAGAAGCTGAAGCTTTTTTAAAAATAATTTTTTTTAAAAATGAAATGGAGGATGTGAGAATGAGGAGGAGAGGCTGTGACGCCATTTATAGACGGAAGGAGAGAGTCAACCGCGGATTTGACTGGAGGCGGCTAACGATGGTGGTCGAGTGGCATTCTCGTAATATTATCTGATGACGTGGAATTTTGGGGCCGTATAATTATTTTTTTTAATAGTGTGCGGTGGTTTGCGATTGGAGGAACTCACGCGCTATATTGACGCGTGCCAATAGTTTCTTTTTTCTTTTGGATATGAGGAAATATTACAAAACCGATCCACTCTTCTTTTATTTTCTTTTTTTGGAACGAAATTTAGAGGATAATTAGTGAGTTACGAAAATTATTTGACTTTCATTATTCCAAAAACCAACTCCAATTTTATTTATGAGTAATTTTTTTTTAAATTTAAATAGGTATTATTCTGATGAAAAATAAATACTCTTGTATTAATTTGAATTGATCCATACCCGAAAATTTTGTAAATTTGTCTACGGGAATATTAGTGGATCGATCTAAATAAGTGATAATAATATTAAATTGGGATTTGTTTGTGCATTGAATGCAAATTGGGGATGGAATTCTTTAATTTTTTTTTATTTTTTGAGGAAAAGTTAAGTTAACATCCACCAACACAATATCCTAATTATCTCAATTGAGGTGAATTTTAAATTATTTAGGTATTAAGTATTTAGATAAATAGGATAGATTCAAACTATAAATTTAGATAATATGACATTTTCCTACGACTTTTTCATAGACGTATTTTAAATTTAATAAAAAACTATATTTTAATTTAAAATTTATCAAATGTCTACACGAATGATTAAAATTAACAGTAATTACATACATAATCATCATTTTCGTTAAAAATTTTTAGATTCTATTAACTAATGCTATGAAGTATATGGTAGTTACAGATTTAACTAATGCATTAGTTAACAGAATCCGAAAAATTTTAACGAATGATGATTATGTATGTAATTACTATTAATTTTAACAATTTGTGTAGACATTTCAAAAATTTTGAATTCAAGTGTAATTTTTTGTCAATTTAAAAATACGTGTATGAAAATATCATATTTGGCTAATTAAATTTGTATAAGAAAATGTCATTTTTTCGTAAATTTAAAATATTCTAAAAAAAATTATCGTTTGGTGATGTGAGTAGTAAGAAAGTCGACACATTATTGGATACATCTAAATGGTCTGGAATGCACCAATTTGAAAAATAAATTTAATTTTTTTTAGAGATTATAACAAAAAACATAAATTTGATAAATAAATACATAAACTTTTAATATTGTATAAAAACACACCAACTTTGAAAATTTTCATATAAATCACCGTATAAAAATATATAAACTTTTAAATTTTGTTATAAATCACCATATAAAAATATACAAACTTTAAAAATTTTCGTATACATTCACAATTGAAATTAATGTTTTTGTGTATTTACACAATTTGTTTTTTAAATTTATGTATTTTATATAAGTTTTATATATTTATTTTTCAAATTTAAAAAGTTTATATTTTTTGGCGATATTATCATGCTTTTAACTTTGTCATAATACCATTCAATATCGTCTAAATTGCAGAGATTTCATCTATCAAAATCAACATAATTAATAATCAAATATGCATGCTTAACCTAAAAATGACAAATGAAAAGACATCGAAGAAGAGGAAAGGGTTGGTGAAACGGAGACATGATGGCAACATGTCGGAACACCACAGATAATCACCACACACACATATATATATATACACACATACACGCATATAT
>NW_010966274.1:906974-916819 GCF_000463585.1 Tarenaya hassleriana
ATATATATATATATATATGTGTATATGTGTGGACACAGACACTGGACCGTGAGCCCTTGACCATGTCTTCTCCGGCATATATACAAGCACGTGGCGTTTATACGCATAACCATAAGGTTAGGTACGTTTCAAGAACCGGTTCTGGTTCGGGACGAGAATGTATCGGTTCAGTTTTTTCGTTTTTACAAAATAGATACCAATCGATTTTTATATTATGTTCGATTTGGTTCTGTTCCAATTTGGGTTTGATTCCGGTTTTTATTTAAAAAAATATAGTTTTTCTTTAAAAAATCGGTTTTTCGGGATTTTTTTAAAATTCGGTTCGGTTCCAGAAAATTCGATTTTCTAAAAAATTATACCTTTCGGAAATTTAAAACGGTTCGAATCGAAAAAATATATTTTTCGGTTCGGTTCAGTTTGATTCCGAAAAACCGAACCGAAACGCCACCCTTAATAAGTATAATATACTCACAAGATATCATATATATATATATACAAATTTGGTTAATTCTATTGCTGAAATGGGTTGCAAAGTATATATTCCATTTCGAATTCGAATCTCAAATTTGGGAAAGAAACGTATAATTCAAATTACATTTTCGTTTCCATGATTATTTTGGACCTTGATAAAAAAATATTCGGTTATCCAAAAAAAATCATATAGAAGGATTTGATATTTGAGGTAAACACCAATTTTATTTAAGAAAATGGACATATAATACGAGTGACCATTTTTTTATTGCATTGAAATCTATTAATAATCGATAACTTATATATGTATATAATTTCGTTTTCTATTCATGAAAGTTGGTGTTTTTTTTTACCAAAACAAAATTGGTGTTTTTGACGGGATTTTAAAATTATATTTTCTAAAGCAAGGTGAAATAGCATTTAAAAACCAATATTATAATTGGTATATATATTATATAATATAAATACGTATGTATACATATGTATGTATGTATATATTTATTTTAGAATATGGATATATAATACGAGGGTTCGTTTCTAATTATTGCATTCAAACCTATTGATAATCGATAACTTATATATGCATATAATTTCTTTTTCTATTAATGAAAATTGGTTTTTTTTGAGTCAGGATTTGAAATTAAATTTTTCTAAAGCAACGTGAAACAGCATCTAAAACCCAATATTATCATTGTTATTAAATTTCATTGTTACGATTACAATCTTCTTCAATTCACATTCGGCTGAATTAGCCATTTTTCAAGAAATCCATCAAGATTTTGGATTTTTTTTTATTATAAACAATATCATATATATATATATATATATATATATATATATATATATATATATATATATATATATATGATATTGTTTATAATAAAAAAAAATCCAAAATCTTGATGGACAAGAATCGACAACTCTCTGAAAAAAGCACACAACTAATAAATCTCGCACGTGCCGAAAAACCAAAGTAGGAAGCTTTTCTATTTTTTGTTTGTAATATATATATATAATGATTTGGATCGTTAGAGAGTGTCCGAATTAGGACACAGAAACATTGGATTGAAAGCGTGTTCCGCGTTGAATAACACTGCCGATAACATATCCCCCTAACCCCGGAATTATTTTAATCTCAATTTCATATTTTAATTTCACATCATTCGTTAAATCTTGACTAATATAGTATTTTTATTTATTTCTTATACGGGGGGTTTCATTGAAAAATACAGGAATCTTAAATGGAAAATACAAATGTCTCGTTAGCGTGTTGTTGACTTGTTTTGTTTCACGATAAATATATTTTGCCGTAACATTTAAGATCTGCATAACAAGATTATTGGATATTATATTCACATATATAACTAAATCAAATTAAAAAAACAATAATATTTTTACTACTTGAGAATATGAATTCAATATATTTTTCTATATTTTCTGTTCGATCCGGATGTAAATTGGATATATGTGCTATATATATATATGAGATTTTCTTTGGGTATTTTTTTTTGTTAACCAGAAGGTTCACCCGAGCCTTCGGCCCAACCTACATCCTTTTAGACCCGGGAGCAGCCTTTAGAGGCCCGACGACAGGGGTCCAGAGAGCAACACCCTCCCAACCGAGAAATACCCCCTCCGTCTCCATCAGCTGGATTCGAACTGGCGACCGGGGTCCAGAGAGCAACATCCTTTCGCCACTCGGTCACCCACTGATGGGTATTTTTATATATATATGAGATTTTCTTTGGGTATATGTACTATATATATATATATGAGATTTTCTTTGGGTATTTTTATATGGCTATAAAATATAATTATATAAATAGTATTAGGTTTCCATTATTATCTGCTATCTTTTCGTTGGACCAATAATATGAATGTTTTTTTTTCTGTGTATAATAAGCATCTTTGCTCATGAAGTATATGATATTTGACGATTTCTGAGATATTTTGTGTGTTTTGGATGTGAGAAAGTAAAGAAAACGTAGGCAAAACCAAAGAGAAAGAACAAGTAAAGAAAGATAAAGAACAATGGCCAAGAATGATGAACCAAAATGGGACTTAGTCCCTAATTCGTGTATTTCTCATTAGAAAGGCGTACTAGCTATTTAAATTACTAGATACAACAATTATATGGCTAGAATAATGGAGAAGAATCTAAAACTAGAGATACACTTAACGGCTATAACAACAAATGGTAAGAAGAGCTTGTAGGTGCATGATTGGAGTGATATAATCAAGGAGGATATTCTTTGATTTTCTTGATCTTCTTAATAAAATAATTGATGCTTCTTTCCTTCTTGGCGTGGACGTGATTATGAGGGGATGAATCTGATCCTTCATTACTCTTCTTTCCATATTTGATGCATATACCTAAATTTGTGATATAAGAGCTTCCATTTAAGGCAATGACGTCTTCTATCCTTCCCATGATGTCTTGACCATGTGGTAAACTATATAATAACGAGCATGAGCATGCATGGGATGTCTCCGATGTGGTTGGATGTGTCTTGGTCGTGTATGTATATTTTCTCGTATTCTTTGCTCGAACATCTTTGTCTTCAACAATATTGTCCATTCGTAAAAATCCAATAAATACGTAAACTCTTTATATTTCATTTTATTTTCTAATAAGTTAATTGATAGTAACACTAACACGTACAACATGCGAAAATCTTTCAAATTTTAATGTAAATATTTATTTTCGGTAACGAATATCTTTTTCCTTTATTAAAATGTATTCATTATACAAAAATTCTTGGTATTTCAAACTTTTCAAAATGGTTATATACAACCATTATGAGTATCGATTTTTTTTTTATCTAATCATTTAGAATTTTTATGCGACTATATATATATATTCAATACAATCTTGTGTTTAAAGTGTAACAATACATAAAATAAAACTAACAATTTTATTAACCCTAGAAGCGAATGGTTTTATCGGATCATTTTTTAATTTGGTCATACTTTCTCCAATACATTACCTAAAAATGTTGCCTACATAATTTTTGCGGGATTTCATACAAAGATCTATCACCCGAGAATGTTGAATAGAAATAACTTTCGGAGTTTTTAGATTTTAAAAACTGAAAAAGTTGACAATCAAGTTTTTTATTTTTTAATTTGGTTTTCTTAAAAACTAAAAATCTATTTTATGAAGAAAAAAATCAACTAAAACCCAAAAACCAATTTTTTTTAGATTTACAAATTTACGAAATCCAAAACCCAAAAATAAAAAACTAAAAACCAAAAACTAAAACAAAAAACCTAAAATAAAAACTAATGTTATTCAAAGCCTAAATATATATATATATATATCAGAAAATATATTTACCAATAATTTTATATAAAGAAGATTTGCATTATCTTATGGGAAAAAATATTTAGATAACTAATATTTATACAATTTACGCACTCTAAACTAGACCATTCTAAAGGCATCTAAACTCTTTTATTCACAATTAATTTTATTTATTAAAAAAATCTCATATAAATATCCAAGTATTGTAAAATATGTCAAATAAATATATAAACTTTTAATTTGATTTAATTCGTATTTCAAATATTAAAATTTTCCAAATTAATATCTTGAAATATTTTAAATTAATACCCAACCTAAAAAATCGAGAGCAATTTACAATATCGATTCGTTTTCTATATTAAAAATTAACATCTAATTTATAAATTATCGTCATAATAATCTAGATTATGGATTGTCACCGATTTCGTGAGTTGACATATCTATTTAAAATATTTTAACATTGGGAATATCCATTTAAAATATTTTAATATTTGAAACACCAATTAGATCTATAATTATTTGGCATATTTTATAAAATTACGGTATTTATACATTTCTTCTTATTTTTAAATGGCACATGTGAACAGAAAAAATGGTACGGTCTCGTAATGTCAAAGCATGTTACATGCATATGTAGTGGAGAAAAAAAAGAGAGAGATGATCACTATCATTCACATTTCATAAAAGATTAGCCAATTATTTCGTGACACGTACGAAGGAAACAAATCTTCGTGTCCATTAAATGCGTAGCAATGCTATCAATATGGCCGACAGAAGGGGAAATCCCTAGATAAGTTGGTAAGGAGCATGATCAACATATCGAGAGGTTGGGGTTTCAATTCTTTATCCGCTCACCTATCGCCTGTCAGTTACGGCTGATTTATCTCTTATGCGTGTGTTGCAGGTTCGTGCGTGTGGGATTGGATTTACTCGGTCAGCGCGTCCGAAGAGTAGCAGCCGGGGTTCCCAATGTATCAAAAAAAAAATATGACCGACAGAAAATTGTGTTGAATTTTCATTATATCAATTTATTCAAGAAAAAATATTTATGTTCTATATTCGTATCTCTGTAAAATTATTTTTTATGTGAGTTATTTTCTTATATCCTCGTATAGATAATACGCAAAAAAAAAAATTTGCAAGTCCTGCAAAAACTTGAACTTGCAACGAATGAAGCTAAATTTTCTATATATATATATATATATATACCTAAATTAGTTGAATTTTATGAACTTGGTTAAAATTTCCATAAAATAAAGAGGAACGAAGGCGAGTCTTGGACGGAGGGACAGTGGTTCAGTTCTATCGATTACGGTTAATTTGAGTTCGGTTATTTTGGGTTTTAAAAATTATATCAAACGGTTATTTGGTTTTAATCGGTTCAGTTACGGTTTGGTTCAGTCCGATTTTATCTAATTAAAATTATAACCAAATAAAAATTCGGTTCGATTAGAATAATAAATCAAACAAATTTCTGAACATTGTCGAAATTTTTTTTAAAGACATCATTTTAGTTATTTGTCATAGTTCTAAAATTAAATAAATAATCTTATTGTATTAATTTTTCTAATTAGATATAACACACATGAGATATTAACCGGTGATGGGAGAAACGGTTAGATAATTAGATTTGGTTAATTTGAACTCGGTTATTTCGATTTTAAAAATTTAAAATCAAACGGTTATTTAATCGGTTCGGTTTTGTTTTTAAATAACCGAACCGTTTGACATCTCTAAATCCAATCAACAGAGGAACCAATTTGAATTTGATTACAGAACAAGCAATTTCCTTGTTGGGCTTACATGAACCGAATCCAATGGGCCCAAATTTTATGTATTTGTTTCTTTGTTTTTATTTAACCAAATAATAAGTTCATTTCATGAACAAAACAAATTATAAAGAGGAAATTACAAGAATATTCAGATTTGCACATAATTTAGAATCGGGACGGGAGTTTCGATTCGGTTTGGAACCAAGCCGTAGCGAACCAAAAAATTTGGTATTTTTTTGAACCGTATCATTCAAAATTCTCGAACGATATATATATATATATATTTAATAAAACCGAGTATCTCCGAAGCGAATTGAACCGAACTTTATAAAATTTCTGAAAAACCGAGATTTTTTTTAAAAAATCTACTCCCTCCGTTTCAAAATATTTGTAGTTTTAGATGATTTTCCATGTTTCAAAATATTTGTCATTCTACATTTTCAAGGCATTTTTTTACAATAATTTCCAATTTTATCCCTATTAAATTCTAATAAATTATTAGTGATAACATTGTTTTTATCATTAAATAAGGGTATATGTGACTTTTTCTATCTTTTCTTAAAAAATGTGAAATAATCTAAAACAACAACTATTTTGAAACGGGGGGAGTATTTTTTTTAACAAAACCGAAACCAAACCATACCGAAACCGAAATATAATAGAATCAAATAATATACGGTACTAATTTAGTATAAATTTTAGAATACCGAACAAACTGTTCTCTAACCGAACCGCTAAAATTACGAATCGAGTCCCGGAAAGCCCAACTCTAATTTAGAATTTGATGTATTTTAGGAATTCATAAATTCAAGGTAGTGAAGAAACAATGTTAATAAATGTGGTACGGGTTGACTACATGACTTTAATTAGTTCATACAAATTTCCAAAAATAAAAAAAATACTAAATCTGATTTGGACCTGAAACGATCGATTTTAAAACCTTTTATGAGAAATTTCGGTTCTGAATCTTCTTTTTTTTTTATTTATAAATATCATCGTTCTAAATTAAAAAAAAAAAAAGAAAACAGAATCCGATCCATTGTATCGGAATTAGGGCAAAACTAAGGAAATTAATTCGGTGGATTATTTGTCTCAGCTATAAAATTAAAATCAATTTATCCCTTTTCACATGTGATCTTAAAGTCAAAATAATAGCGTGTTGATTTACATGTTGACTATATATATAGAATAATTGGAATTTAATGATAGAAATATAAGTTGATTATATAGTGTTTATGTGATGACTACCAAATATAAAGATTCCTAATAATAATTATTGAATTTTTTTTTTTATCTAATTTTCTTTCATTTTCTCATTTCTCTTCTCACAAATATTAATTATAGAAGTTTTATTAGGTAGGTTTATCAGTTAAATGTTTCCCGCGTTTTTTTTAAAGATTAGGCATAATAAAGTAATGATAAAGTTCCTTTCATACAGTATTTGAATTTAATATATACAATCTCGAGCAAATTTTTTTACCTAAATAATTATAATTCAATTTTAGATCATAAAAAATATGTTATTTACAAATTCGGATCCCGATTTGAATATTGTTGAACATTTTTTGTTATAATTTATTATACAAATGTATTTTTTGTTATAATAATGCTTCTACTATTTTATTATAATCATTCAAATCATCGTTTATTTATTTTACCAAGACAAAAAAAGGTTGTTATATAATCATTGTAATCTTATTTATTGGATTAAGAAATCCGAGGCCGTGGCTCTGGTCAACGGTCAAACCAGGCGTTCACAAAGCCGCCGACCGGTTCCTCGTCACCGGAAACATCTGTCCAAAAAGTCAAAGTCAAACTGTAAACCCTACTCCCCTTATATGCTTTTTCCCTTGGACCATTTCAATGGCTTTCTTTTTCTTCGTCTTCGTCTTCGTCTTCTTCACTCAGCCCGACGCCCTCGAGATTTCATCTCTCCTGTCCTGTCCCTCCCTCCGCCGTCCGATCAAGTTCAAGATAGATCGATGGCGTTCAACGTTTCCCGCCTCGACGCCCAGTCGGCGGCCGAGAAGGCGGTCTCCGTTATCGGATTAGGGTACGATCTCTGCATGGATATTCGTCTCTCTGCCTGCAAGGCTTCCCCTTCCGGGTCGAGATTGGTGGACCTCGACCCGACCCGGATCCGTGATCTGGCTTTCCCCGGCGGCGTCGTCGTCCAGAACGTTCCAAGCTCCATTAAGTGCGATAAAGGCGAACGCACTCGCTTCCGCTCCGATGTCCTCTCTTTTAACCAGGTCTTTGATTTTGCTTCAAGTCCTTCTAATCTGCCGATGAAACGATTCAGAAATTGTGTTTCCGTGACATGGGTATCAATATTTTGATGAGAAATTCACTGGGTGTGTCTTAGATTTTGGTTTTTCTTCCGTGCTGAATGATTTGGCTGCTGATGAAGCTGAAAGAAACTGAACTAGTTCTAGTTTCTCGCGTTGTGTTGCAGATGTCGGAGAAGTTTAACCAGGAGATGTCTCTCTCGGGGAAGATCCCGTCAGGGATGTTCAATGCCATGTTCGACTTCAGGGGATGTTGGCAGAAAGACGCGAGCTCGATCAAGAGCCTGGCTTATGATGGATGGTTCATCAGTTTGTACAGTGTTGAGCTCGAGAGGCCACATATAACTCTGCGCGATGAAGTCAAACGCGAGGTTCCGACATCATGGGACGCTGCCGGGCTTGCAGGGTAACTGTTGATTGAGTGATTCTTCTGGTTATGGGAGTTGCAGATTTGATGTAAGATCATGTGTTTTTTTTTTATGTTTCCAGGTTCATTGAAAGATATGGCACTCATGTTGTGGTCGGGGTGACTATGGGAGGCAAAGACGTGATCCACATGAAGCAACTCCGAAACTCGGATCATCAATCCGATGAAATGCAGAAGCTGTTAAAGCAGTTGGCTGACAAAAGATTTTTGGAAGATCCAGACGGGAATCTCGGCTTGAACCCCGCCGAGTTTTCGGGAAAGCTCAAGGTAAAAATCATTTCCACAAGCCCTTTGTCGTTCTTAAAGCTTAAATCCGAATCCTTTTACGGGTTTTCGCCGCTTGCGGGTGACATGAACTGTTACATCGGGTGGATCTTTTTAACGTGTTTCTGCAGGAGGAGAGTCCTCTTCAATGGGATTTTAACGGAGCATTCGGTGCTTCGGTTAGGCCACCCGTTATAATGCGCTCCAAGAACGAGGTCTTGCTTTCTTCTCGCCCGCTCCTTTCACTGCTGAAACGTATGGATCTCGGGATCTGATACCAGAAGAACAACGTTTTCATTTGTCTTTTTTGTTGTTAACTGTCAGGACGTAATGAGCATTTGCATTAGAAGGGGAGGTGTCGATATGGGGCAAAGTCACGATCGATGGCTAACGTCGGTATCACATTCACCGAATGCCATATCGATGTGCTTTGTTCCCATAACTTCGCTCTTAGGTGGTTGTCCCGGAACCGGGTTTCTTAGCCATGCCGTGAACTTATACCTCCGATGTAAGAATTTCCGATCTAACTTTTCGTGTAGTTAGTTACTTGCTTACTCGTACGAGTTCTTTCAGAGTTACAAAGGTTGTCTGAATGTCTTTTAGATAAGCCACCAATAGAGGAGTTGCACCAATTTCTCGAGTTTCAACTTCCTCGGCAATGGGCTCCGGTGTACGGAGATCTCCCTCTCGGGCTACGCCGCACGAAACAAAGTTCTCCGTCTCTTAAATTCTCTCTGATGGGTCCGAAGCTTTACGTCAACACATCAAAGGTATTTGCCCGTTTTTCGCCCTCTCCTACTCCGGATAGAATCAAGAAACCCGACGTTTAACCCAAAAAACTGTGTTTTAGGTCGACTCGGGAGAGAGACCGGTGACAGGTCTAAGGCTATTCCTCGAGGGGAAAAAGGGCGACCACTTAGCCATCCATTTACAACACCTCACGGCCTGCCCGTCGAACCTCCACCTCACCCACGACCAGACCTACGAGCCGGTGGATGAACCAGCCGAGAAAGGGTACTACGAACCGGTGAAATGGGGAATCTTCTCGCACGTCTGCACTTTCCCGGTTCAGTACAATGGCGCACGTTCAGAAGACGCGGCCTCGATCGTGACCAAGGCGTGGCTCGAGGTGAGGGGAATGGGTCTGAGGAAAGTTCTCTTCTTGCGGCTCGGGTTCTCGCTCGTGGCCTCGGCCGTGACTCGCCGGTCGGGATGGGATAATCTCTCGACCATCTCGAGGAAATCCGGTGTTTTCTCGATGATAAGTATGAGGCTGAGCACTGGTCCGAGTCCGGCGCCGCCGCAGGATACGCCGGCGT
>NW_010966274.1:916829-960151 GCF_000463585.1 Tarenaya hassleriana
CGCCGCCGGTGAAGCCGAAGCTGCTGAATCTGGTGGACACGAAGGAGAAGGTCCGGGGGCCGGAAGAGCCGCCTGGTTACTGGGTCGTGACCGGGGCCAAGCTTTGCGTGGAGGGCGGGAAAATCTCCATTAAAGCCAAGTACTCTCTCTTGACTGTTGTGTCGGAAGATGATTCGTTGGGCTGAGATCACGACGATATATATACATGTATGTATATATATATACACACATTGTTTTGGGGCGATGTCGTATTTGTTCTTATTGCTGTTTCTGTGATGGATGAGGCAAATCTCGTGTGTAAATGATTCGTTGTATATATGTGAAGTTTGTTTATTATAGCCTTAGTTTTTGAATCATTCGGACAGTGATTTGGTTTCCTTCGTGTATTTTTTTTATCAACATTTTTTTCTTGAAATAATTTAGTGTTCATTTTCTCAAGATATTTTAAAATTTATTATTCGAAATGATATTTTTGATAGAGGATATTACGGACTAATATAGGATCTTACGTGATTGCATATATCTTTCCATATATGTAACCGTTTCCATAATACTCTCAATGTATATATATATGTGATCAATGAGAATAGAGCCCAGCAGGGAATTATACCAAGTTACATGGTATCAGAGATTTCCAAATCTTCTTAACCCTTTTCGCCATCTCTCTCTTCTTCTTTTCTCAACCCGGCCGTCATCTTCTTCTTCTCTTCTTCATCACCTCTCCTCTAAACAGCCATGGCTACCGATACAAACCAAACTGAGAAGCCCTTTGGAGTGAGCAACATCAAATCGCACATTCCGATCACGCTCAACATGGACGAATTCAATTATGATGCTTGGCGTGAATTGTTTGAGACACACTGTCTCAGTTTCGGTGTTATGGGTCACCTCGATGGCACAACCCAACCATCAGGACCAGATGATACGTATTGGACAAGAATTGACGGCCTTGTCAAGTTGTGGATCTACGGCACTATATCACAACCGATGCTCACGAACGTGCTTAAGAAGAAAAGTACGGCACAAGCGCTATGGACGCGATTGGAAAATCAATTTCGTGACAACAAGGAGGCACGAGCAATCCAACTTGAACATGAACTCCACACTCTCACCATTGGAGATCTCAGTGTTCAAGAGTACTGTCAAAAGTTGAAGAAACTTTCGGATCTCCTATCCAACATCGACGCCGAACTCTCCGATCGTTCCTTGGTTATGCATATGCTCAACGGTCTCAACGAGAAGTTTGATAACATCGTCAATGTTATCAAACATAAGTCACCATTCCCCACATTTGAAGATGCAAGATCTATGCTCACACTCGAAGAACAACGTCTTTCCAAGACCATTCGTCATCAGCCCTCTCACACCGAACACTCGTCTTCACCAACCGTACTCTACACGGAAACTACAGCATCTCCACGACCTCCTCCCTCATGGTCTTCTTCTCCGCGTCCTTATCATCAACGCGATGGTCGTCATGGAAATCGTCGTGGCCGCCAATCTCGTGGACGAAGATTCCACAACAATAACCATAACAACGGACCATCGTGGAACAATAACTGGCCATCATTTTGGCCAAACCCCTGGGCACATCCGGCCTATGCTCCTGGTATTCTTGGACCAAACCCGGGACAACAATCTCAAGCTCGTGTCCCCTCGCCTCAATGGTCGACCCATACACCACCCGCGGCAAATGTCGAACCTGCGACTGCCCTAGCACAAGCCTTCAACACCATGACGTTACAAAACCCAGCCGACAATGCATGGTACATGGACAGCGGCGCGACGGCTCACCTCACGAACCAGCCAGGTAACCTACACTCTGTTTTTAATTCGAGCATCACTCCCTCCGTCACCGTCGGTGATGGTTCTTTAATTCCCATTCATAAATCTGGCCAAACCACCATTTCTTCCTCTTCACGAAACCTTACTTTACGCAATGTTCTTGTTGCGCCCTCCATTATTAAAAATCTTGTTTCAGTCCGTCAATTCACTACCGATAATAACTGTTCTATTGAGTTTGATCCTCTTGGTTTTTCTGTCAAGGATCGTCCCACACAACGGATTCTTCTCCGATGTGATAGCACCGGGCCTCTCTACCCAATCATAGAACACACCAACACCGACATTCACGCTCCTATTGCTTTGCTCACTCCATCTACCACCATTTGGCATCGTCGATTGGGTCACACGGGCAACTCGGTTTTTCAACATTTGCTTTCTCATGGATTTATTCATTGTAATAAGCCGGACGTGTCTTCGACTTGTGAAGCATGTCATCTCGGTAAAAGTGTTCGACTTCCTTTCTTTCGTTCTAATACATTGGTTTCGGAACCTTTTCAAATAATTCATTCGGATGTTTGGACATCTCCCATCTCGAGTGTTAGTGGTTTACGTTATTATGTCGTGTTTCTTGATCATTTCACTCAATTTCTTTGGGTATATCCACTCCGTCGAAAAAGTGACGTCTTTTCTAAATTCCTACTCTTTCATTCATACGTTCAAAACCAATTTAAAACAACCATCAAAGCCTTTCAATGTGATCATGGGGGTGAATTCGACAACAAAATCTTTCAAACCTTTCTTGATAAACACGGGATCTTAGCTCGTTTTTCTTGCCCCCACACCTCTCAACAAAACGGCAAAGCCGAAAGGATCATACGAACCATCAATAATCTCATACGCACTCTACTCTTTCAAGCAAATCTTCCACCACATTTTTGGGTGGAAGCTTTACACATGAGTGCACATATCCTAAATCTCTTGCCTTCGACAACCATTGGCAACAACAGCCCCTTCACCAAACTTTTTGCCAAACCTATCTCACTCTCTCACCTACGTGTCTTCGGTTGTTTGTGCTACCCAAACCTCATCTCCACCGCTCCTCACAAACTTTCACCGAGATCCACCCCATGTGTATTTCTCGGTTACCCATCTCATCATCGTGGCTATAGATGTTTTGATCTCGTCTCTCGTAAAATCATCATCTCACGTCATGTGTACTTTGATGAGAACAAATTCCCTTTCTCCACTTTCACACAAACACCATCATCTTCTTATGAATTTCTTGATAATGATACCGAAACCAATACCTTCTATCGAACACTCCGCGAGTTGCCCCTTGACTCACCGACGACGCCAACACTCCCACCGAACACAACCCCCATCATACCACCTAGACCGCCTGCACCGACCTCAACCCTCGCCCCACATCCCATGACAACCCGGAGTAAATCGGGAATCACCAAAAGAAAACAAGTTCTTACGTTACTCACTGACCAAATCTCCCCTCTACCAAAATCTCATCTCTTTGCCCTAAAGAATCACCATTGGCGGGCTGCTATGTATGAGAAATATGATGCTCTTATTAAAAACGGGACGTGGGACTTGGTTCCCCGACCCCCCGGGGTTAACGTGGTTCGTTCTATGTGGCTTTTCAGGCATAAGTTCAATGCAGATGGATCTCATGCACGTTACAAGGCGCGTCTAGTGGCAAATGGCAAGTCTCAACAACCGGGGCTCGATTATGGAGATACATTCAGTCCCGTAGTTAAACCGGCGACTATACGTGTTGTTCTAAGCATTGCTTTGTCTCACCGATGGCCAATCCATCAACTCGACGTCAAGAATGCATTCCTCCATGGCAATCTACATGAAACCGTCTACATGCATCAACCGCCGGGATTTGCCGATCGTGAGAGGTCGGATCATGTTTGCCTCTTACGCCGATCACTCTACGGCCTAAAGCAAGCACCACGCGCATGGTTTCATCGGTTTGCAGCTTTTGTTTGCAAACTTGGATTCAATCACAGCAAATGTGACTCATCTCTCTTCATCATGCGAAAACCCACGGGGACGGCATTTCTTCTCCTTTATGTGGACGATATCATCCTTACGGCATCTTCCTCGGCTTTTCTCGGTGAAATCATTCAGTCTTTGCATGGAGAATTTGCTATGACGGATCTTGGCTCACTGCACTATTTCCTTGGTGTACAAGCTACATCGAATAAGGAAGGATTGTTCTTATGCCAATCACAATATGCCGCCGACATTCTTCACCGAGCCAACTTGGATTCATGCAATCCATGTCTCACTCCAGCCGACACCAAATCAAAACTCGCAGCAGATGTTGGTCCACCTGTCGAAGATCCTACTCTATACCGAAGTCTTGCCGGTGCCCTACAATACCTAACATTTACACGCCCCGACATTGCATATGCGGTTCAACAAATATGTCTCTTCATGCATGATCCACGGGAGCCACACATGAACGCATTGAAACGCATCCTCAGGTATGTTCGAGGGACAATGAATCACGGAATTCACCTTTGCATATCGTCTCCATCAACTATAACAGCCTACTCCGATGCCGATTGGGCCGGCTGCCCCGACACGCGTCGCTCAACATCTGGCTACTGTGTTTTCCTTGGAGACAACTTGGTTTCTTGGTCATCCAAACGTCAACAAACGACTTCCCGTTCAAGTGCCGAAGCAGAGTATCGTGGTGTTGCTAATGCGGTGGCCGAAGCTTGCTGGTTACGTAACCTACTCACGGAACTTCATTGTCCTCTCACTCGTTCAACCGTGGTCTTTTGCGACAATGTCAGTGCGGTATATATGTCGGCGAATCCTGTTCAACATCAAAGAACGAAGCATATCGAGATTGACATCCATTTTGTACGCGAAAAGGTTGCCATCGGTCAGGTACGAGTTCTGCATGTTCCCTCGTCATCTCAATATGCGGACATCTTCACCAAGGGCCTACCATCATCGTTGTTCCTTGAATTTCGATCCAGTCTGAGCGTTCGACCTTCTCCCGCTCCGACTGTGGGGGTGTGATAGAGGATATTACGGACTAATATAGGATCTTACGTGATTGCATATATCTTTCCATATATGTAACCGTTTCCATAATACTCTCAATGTATATATATATGTGATCAATGAGAATAGAGCCCAGCAGGGAATTATACCAAGTTACAATTTTTGTATGTTTAAATATTTGTATATATATATATATATAATCTGATCAATAAATCTGTTACGTTATTTATAAAATAGATATATTGATTTGCATGATAACTATAATTGAAATGAAACGATGTGATAATGGTATAAGACGGAAAAAATAAATAAAATTGTGTTAAAAAAATATTATTTTGGTGGCTCAGCTATAAAAAAAGATTTGGATATTAAATTGTGAAAAAAATATTTAACTCTATGCATTGAATTCTATACAAATAAAATTTTGGAAAATAAACTAAATAAAATTGTGCTAAGGAAATATTATTTTGGTGGCTTAGCTATAAAAAAGATGTGGATATTAAATTGTGAATCGAAGATGTGGATATTAAGATGTGGATATAAAAAATATTTTTTTCTTGTATTTTTGAACATAATAATTTCTAAACTTATATTTTTTAACACATTAATTTCTAAATTTGTATTTTTTAACACAATAATTCCTAAACTTTGATTTGATCAATTAGTGATAAAGATGATTATTTTTTAACATAATAATTTCTAAACTTTAATTTCGAATAAGCATACGAAAATATAATTATAAGCAAAACGGGGAATATATATATATATATATATATATATATATATATATATATATATATATATATAATATTCCACATGTAAGATAAGCCCATCAATAGAATATAAGCCCATATTGAATGGGCCTACTACTTGTAGGGCCCATTTGATTTGAGGTGGCCACGTTCGTATAGCGTCGTTTTTTCTTTTCTTTTTTTTTTTAATTTAAAAAAAGATAAAATAAAGAAATATTCCCACTGATCAGAAATCTCATCGTCTTCCTTTTCTAGGGTTTTTATTCTACGAATCGAAGAAACAATTCCAAAACACACCAGTCTACGAGATTCCTCCTTTGCATCCCTCTCCAATCGTCAATGGCGTCGAACAACACCGGCAGCAATTTCCAGCAGCACAGACCTCGGCCGAGGAACGGGCATCCTCCGCAGAGACGAGGAGGGAGGAATCCCGAGGCGGCGCGTCAGTACCAAGTGCGGGAGCAGCAGTCGCAGCCTCAGACCATGCCGGAGAAGAGGAAACCGGTGTTCATCAAGGTGGATCAGCTGAAACCGGGCACGAACGGTCACACCTTGACCGTTAAGGTCGTGGATCAGATGACCGTCCTTCAGAAGGGTGGGTCGGGCGCTTCTGCGGCTCCTCAGCTCCGACCGACACGGATCGCCGAGTGTCTTGTCGGAGACGAGACCGGTACCATCCTCTTCACCGCTCGCAACGATCAAGGTGAGGCATTTATTCCCTCTTTTGTTCTTTCTGGATAGTTTCTCTTCTGGGTATTCGTCGATCTTGCAGAATACTAGGTTTCTTTTAATCACAATTTGTTTTGAATTGATAATATCTGAAGAATCTGCGACCAATATAGACGAAGGCCTTGTTGGGTTTATGTGGTTCGAATTTTCCTAGCTCCTTTGATTGACACAATTGCTGATTCGGTCCATGAAACATTGTGGAAGTTGCCCCGAACTCCAATAGGCTGGTGTTTCACTTAATCCATAAACATTTGATCAGTGTTCAAATGAAAAAACACAAGTAACTGTGATAGTTCTGATTAAATATTGCGTGATATTTTCTTAGCTATACGGTTTATGCCTTATTAACTGCGCGACGCTTAGTGTCTTGTATACGTTCTTGTCGGGCGAGACAAGATTGCAGATTTCTTGTCCATGGTATCTGTAGATGATCATCTCGCCAGTCTTGTTGTTTACTTTGATGTATATGCTTGGAATTCTCCCCAAACCGATAAGAGATCTTGAAGTAGTCGTACGGCTATTGCTGAGAAAACTTTATTTAGTTGAGTCTTATCTCAAAGCTGTCTGTTTTGTTCCATTTTGTTTTCCCTCGACGTCTCTCTCTATATTGATCGATAATCCCTTCATTTTGGGACGTGGGAAGTATGGCTGTGTCTTAACAAGGACAGGATTAACTTCTTCTACACCTGTTGCTCTCATCTACCAAACAACATTGTGGTATGAACTAGTCTCATAGTTTATGGAGGTATACGAGGTTAGCACCCGACTTATTGTGTTCTAGCCATTGTCATGCAGCAATCCATGATCCTCTCTTATCTGGGTTTGTCCAATTCTGAACTTAAGTTAACTCTGTTGCTGTTCTTAAGAAAGGGAAGTCGGTTTTCTAACACAATTGACATGGCAGGTGTCATTTGTAATTACAACAAAGGTAGTTGGGTTTCCTCGGAAAAGTTTTGTTCAATTTTATTTGTCTCGAAAGCTTAAGCCGAACATGTGTAGACTCTTGATACGTATAGCCTCTCTGCTGGGCTGAAGCTGAATGTGGCCTGGAACTTACTAACATAGGAGACTCTGTTCGGCTTCCTAAGTTGATATATTTGTCTGTAAAATGCCGAAAGGTGCTGCCTTTCTTCTTCGCTCCGCTTGTAGTGTTGCACATTTCGGGGTTTGATGTGATTACGTTAGATCGCTTTCATCATATATCACTACTATCAGGTTGTATCGTAAATCCGTGAACTTTATGACTAACTCATAAATCTTTCTGGGGTCAGTGGACGTGATGAAGCCAGGAGCGACGGTAAACCTCAGGAACGCAAAGATAGACATGTTCAAGGGGTCGATGAGGATAGCGGTGGACAAATGGGGACGGATCGAAGCCACCGAACCAGCGGAATTCACGGTGAAAGAGGGAAATAACCTGTCCCTCGTGGAATACGAGCTCGTTAACGTTGTAGGAGAAGAATAAGATCGGAACTCGGCTCGGCTCCACCTGTTGTTCTTGTTTCAGGCAGGGGGTGTTTAAATCTGGAAAGGCCAAAAAGGAAGGAAGGAAGAAAACGAGAGACGAAAAGGGTTATCATCTCTGTTTTCCTCTGTGGCGGATGAGCGAGTTGTTGATTGAAGTCAATGTATTGCCCTTGTCGTTTTCTTTCTTGTAAGCTCATCGTAAGGTTATTTGTACGGAAAAGGAATGTGTGTTATTTGGGTGTCCATTTGGTTCATGAAATTGCAAAAATGTTCAATCAAATGTCCAAAAAATTCAAATCAAACGGATATGATTTTCTAAAATATCTATTCATAATTGGATAGGGTTTGATTTCAGTTATGGTTTTTTAAAATAAAAAAAAATTGAATATAAATCAGAACGAAAAAAATAATAATTGGAAAAGATCAGATTTTTTTAAGGCAATTTGAACTAAAATAAAAGTCAATAAAAACGAATAAAAATTATAGTTGGAAAAAATAAATTTTTTCTTGACAATTTGAACTAAAATTAAACACAGTGGAAATGAAGCGAATTCGATATAAAAATTAAAAGGTTATATTTTTTTTTTCTAGAATGTAATTAATTTTTCATTCAAATTAGAAATAAATTCTTTTTTTTTTAAAAAAAAATTATTCTTTACCAGTAGAACTAAACCAAAATCCATCCATTCGACGACATCGATAAGAGGGATTAATTGAGATTTGCATTGGTAATCTTATTATTGAATAAAAGTGTAATAATTACGCAATAAATGAAGTGGAATTAAACTTCTAGGAATCTCAAATCGCATGTCCAATAAAAAAACGAATTAATTAAAGAAAAGGAATCGACAACTTGGGAATATAAAAATCTTATCCGAACCAACGAAACAGTGTCTTAATGCGGTGCATGTTAGAACCGAGAGATTTTAATAGTAATAATAATTAACGATATTAATCATAATAAATATTTTTTTTGATGAAATAATAATAATAAATATTATTATGATAATAAATTTAGATGAATTCAGAACGAAAGAGGTGCAATGACAAACGAGATTAATTTCGTCGAATGTGGTCTTAAAAAGAATAATTTCGACATAATGCATGCATGCATGCACGTAAGTCACGACGTAAGCACTGTAGAATTTCCCTCCAACGTGGTGGGATATTTACCGAATTTAACGCTTATTTCTCCATAGAAAACTCCATCGAATTTTCTCCTATAGAATTTTCCTTCACCTTTTTATTAAAGATCATGCAGATTTCTATATAAATTCAGTGGGTCGATATATATATATATATATATGTATATGTGTGTGTGTTGGTCTAAAATTGTGAGTATATATACCTTTTACTCTCGCTGTTCTTGATTTTGTGTGGTTGGATTTTGATTCCTAAGGTTAGAATCGGATCAATTAAGGTTTTTTTTTTTTTTATCAAATTTGTTTTTTATATATTATTCTTTTGCGATTGAGTTATATATTGGTATATTATCTTATATATCTTTGTAGTGGATTATCGACCGATCCCTCACCGTAACCTCTCCGATCTACACTCGTGTGAACAGAACGAAAGAACGCAAGAGACAACCGGGATACGAGTTCAGCAACCGAGATAAAATCTCGGTGCCTACGTCTCGGGAAGAGGAAGCCGCGTTTAGTAGCTAGGGTTACAACCGACCGGAACCACCGGACACCGCCGGAACGGCGCCGGAGACCGCGAGCTATGCTCGCCGGACGAGAGAAGACTCTCGGCCGAAAACACACGCAGAACCGTTCGAATGAGAACAACCTTGAAACCCTTAGGGTTTCATTCACTAAATTAAGAAATGACCAGAATGCCCCTCCGTGTTTTTCAGAACCTCTGCTTCACCTGGAGGCTTTGAGAGCTTCTACACAATACCGAGGGTTTTGCTCAAGACTCCACAAATCTCCACCTTCTTCAGCAAAACCTGCAAAAGGAAACACGAAGCAAAGCAAACACAATATATAACGCCAAACATGAACCCTAGCACGCTGTCGCTTCCCGTCTACTTCCATTTGTTAACTCTACCTCCCGACACATCCTAGGCGTATCAAACGTGCCGCTCTAATAGAGTCCTTACCGAGCGTACCATAAGTACGTCTCAGCGTGATAAAGAAATAAACACGCAAACCTAGTCTACCCAAAACGAGTGTCCCCGACACCTTCCGTTTTCCGAAGACTAGCTAAGACCTCGACTAGTTATGACTCTCTAGACCGTCTAACTAACCCTCCTAGTAAAGTCCAAGACTATACCTGCTAGCTAACCCGAGGATTATACCCGACGTCTACTCGTCTCCTAAGTCTATCCCGACTTCCCCGAGACTACCCTGAGTCATACTACCGAACCTGCTAGATAACCTAGCCCTGGATCCCCGTAGAGTCTACACCACCTATGAGTTAGCGACTTCTACCCACGGACCCTAACCTGCCAACTAAGATTGTCCCACGGTTTTATCCCGTGAAGACGATCCTAGTCATCTACGATGCTCCACCGAGAATGAGGCACGTGAGTGCACGTGCTTCTCCTCGAGAGAGTGTCCTAGCGCCAACCTACACCGACTCTACCCGGTGATAACCCGACACCTCCCTGCTCACACCATCTCCTGAGCATCCTACCCGAGGAAACTCCACCTAAATGTGGAGACCTCACCTCCTGACCTACCACCGAGAACCGAAGCAGCTTCGGTTTACTCCTCCGAGGTCATATGTCCTTCTACCTCGGACTCTCCCTACCTCGTCATTCGGGACCTACAACACCTTCTTGTAGTGTCCCTACCTACCCGCGGAACAACTCACTCCACCTGGTCCTTGGTCTACTCCTGCAACCCGATTTCTCGGGTTTTGCCCGAGACCCCTAGTCCTTCCACCATACCCCTTTCGGGGTATACCGAGCTAGACAATCTAACTCCATCATCCTACGATGATAAAACCTGAGTCTAAAACCGACTCAACCCGGAAGTGACTTACCCGACCCTAGAAGTGATGTAACATGACACGAGGGATGAGACCGAACCCTAGAGGACTTAACCCTAGGTATGTTTCTACCTAGCCGTGCTTAAACACGCTCTAACCCTAAGTCTATCGGTCCTAAACCTAGGTACGTCTCTACCTAATCAGACCTAACCAAGTCTATTTTGACCTAATTACCTACTGATCAGACCTAGACTAAGCTAGACTAACCCAAATTTGGCTAAACCAGACCTAACCGAGACCCACAAACGACCCTTACAGATCTATACCGACCTAAACCAGTCAATCTTAGACCTATACCAGCCTATTTTAGTCTACCCAGACCTCTTACCCAGCTAAACGTCATCAAATCCCACCTGTTCAGACCTATACTGAACAGAAAGACAGGAATCTATGACTCACATCAGCTAAACCGAGATCTAAACAGGTCTATCCTTAGTATATTTCACTAAACTAAGCCAAATTTGACACTAGACCAGCCTAACAAGGTAAACCGATCACTACAGACCTTAATCCACCCTAAATCAGTCCACTATGCCCTAAACCAGATACCATCAGACCTAATTTGAACTAACCTAACCCTAAACCAGTTAGTTCTAGTCCTAATTGTACATTCCAGACCCTAAACCGATCTAATCTGGCCCTAAACCACGAATTCAGACCTTAACCTGATCAATACTAGTCCTATTCCGATAAACCAGACCTAAATCAGACCTATTCCAGCCTATACCTAGTCTGATTTACCTAAACCGAACCCTATTGATCTAAACCCGGACAATTCTAGCCTTAACCGGACAAAACAGACCTACATCAGACCTATATCAAGTCTAAACCGGCCTACATTGACCTCTTCCCGACTTAATTGCCCTAAACCAGTCTGAATTAGACAGAACCGAACAAATCAGACCCTAATTAGACCTAAACCAGCCTAACTTAGCCTGAATTGACAAGAACCAGACCTAGGTTGACCTAAACCAGACTCAAATTGACCAAAACCGGACTCAATTAACCTAAACCGGACCTGGAATGACCTAAACCGGACTCAATTCCAGTCTGAATTAGACAGAACCGAACAAATCAGACCCTAATTAGACCTAAACCAGCCTAACTTAGCCTGAATTGACAAGAACCAGACCTAGGTTGACCTAAACCAGACTCAAATTGACCAAAACCGGACTCAATTAACCTAAACCGGACCTGGAATGACCTAAACCGGACTCAATTGACCTAAACCGGACCTGGAATGACCTAAACCGGACCTAATTGTCCTAAACCGGACCTGGAATGACTTAAACCGGACCTAATTGTCCTAAACCGGACCTGGACTGACCTAAACCGGACCTAATTGTCCTAAACCAGACCTAATTGTCCTAAACCGGACCTGGATTGACCTGAACCGGACTGAATCGGTCCCATTGACCCCAAACCGGACCTGAACCGGTCCAATTGACCTGAACCGGTCCGGTTTGACCTTACCGGTCAACTGTTGACCAATTTTGGTCAACGATTTGACTTGACCAACCTAAACCGGTTCGATTGAAAAATTGAACCGGGTTTAATTACTCAATCGGATTTAAACCGGCTAAACCGGTTTAAACCGAAAACCCTAATTTCGGATTGCGGAAGCCGCCGAGTCACCCGAGTCAACCCGGTGGTTGACTCACCCCGATTCTCCGACTCAGCCGCGACTCGGCGAGTCACGGCCAATTTCGCCGGAAAATCGCCGGTTCTCCACCGGTTTTCACCCAGAAACCCTAGATCTAACCGCACACAGGCACAACTTACCTCCTCGGGCTCTGAACTCGGCTGATTGACTCAGCTCGAGTTAGATCCGAGACTTACCGATCTTCGTCCCACCGGTCTGAGCTCCGTCACAGGATCTTTCACCGCCGATCTGACCTTCTGACCTTCGCTCTCTCTGTTCCGAGCCCTGAAACACTCGAAAGAAACATCAGAACGCTCAGATCTAAAACCACCGAGACTCAGACTTACCTGGATGACCGAGACGCCGCCGAAATCCACCGAATCGCGCTTCGACCAGGCTCTGATACCACTTGTAGTGGATTATCGACCGATCCCTCACCGTAACCTCTCCGATCTACACTCGTGTGAACAGAACGAAAGAACGCAAGAGACAACCGGGATACGAGTTCAGCAACCGAGATAAAATCTCGGTGCCTACGTCTCGGGAAGAGGAAGCCGCGTTTAGTAGCTAGGGTTACAACCGACCGGAACCACCGGACACCGCCGGAACGGCGCCGGAGACCGCGAGCTATGCTCGCCGGACGAGAGAAGACTCTCGGCCGAAAACACACGCAGAACCGTTCGAATGAGAACAACCTTGAAACCCTTAGGGTTTCATTCACTAAATTAAGAAATGACCAGAACGCCCCTCCGTGTTTTTCAGAACCTCTGCTTCACCTGGAGGCTTTGAGAGCTTCTACACAATACCGAGGGTTTTGCTCAAGACTCCACAATCTTTGATTTTATTGTATGATTTGTAAGTGATTGCCTGCGTGTTTAGTGTTCTCTAAGAGAATATATATTACCGTTAATATTTTGTAATTTCAGTGTGTTTCTTATTCGATTAAAATTGTGTGGACATATATATAATCCATAAATTCGGCGAATTCACAAAATTGTTTAGAGTATTACGGTTTCATGGTTTTTACTCTCGATACCGAATGATTTTCCACATTAAATCCGATTTTCACTTTTGTTTTTTTTTATCTTTTTTCTATATATATATATATATATATATATATATATATATATAACAGTTTACATATATGATAATGTAAAATCTCCGACATTACATTTTTGTTATGGCATGTGTATATTATATGGCTCGAAGATGGAATCGTGCGGGAAATTCACTTTCTCGTGCGTGTGTGGAGCCGCCGTTCTTTGTTTCCTCGGCCTTATTATTGCCGGTTTCAGGTTTATATATTTACTGTCGGAATAATATTCTTTATTTTAATTTGTTATTTAAATTTAAATTTTAATTTTTATTAAGGAAGTTAATTATTTTCTTCTCTAAATGTTGCAGAGATGATGTCGATGAAGTCCTCAAGAAGGCTACAGTCGTCACCCGACTGAACGATTTGTGTATGTTAATAATTTGCAGTAAATTTTCATTTCTCTAAATTTATTTTCTATATTATTAATTATGGTTAACTCTGCGTTTGCGTTTGCGTTTGCGTTTGCGGTTGCGTTTGGACCGAAGACCTTTGATTATTTTGTTTCGGTTTGGGTTCGGTGGTTCGCTTATTTCGGTTTATAACTATTCAGTTCGGTACTATTCGGATATGGTTTTTTTATCGATAAAAATGCTCATTTTTCAAATAAATGTTCGACTTCTCGGTTATTTATTTTGTTCGGTTCAATTTGTTTAAAAAAAAAACATAAATACTGGATTTGGTTCCGTTACGGTTATGTATTATTCGGTTAAAATCGATCCCGTTACTCGATGCTAAATTGCTAGACGAAGAGACAAAAATATTACCGTTTATTGTTGCTGTGTCCGGAAGGGTTGGCTCCAAGACACCGATCAAGTGTAAGAACAGTGACTTACAAGCTGTTTTAGTCAACGAAACCGTAAGCATCTATAATATATATACATATATATATATATAATGAAATTATTGTATGTATATATATATACACTTACATCGTAAATGTTTATATAGTTTTATACGTGACGTGAAACGATTAGGTCGAGCTACGCTATGATCAGAGGAAGAAGGAGAAGGGCGTTTGGGAGGAAATGAATGTGTTATGGTATTCGACGACCCAGCGGGTCCCATGGTATCTGGTGATTAATTAATTAAATAATTAATTAATTAAAGCCCATGTTTTCCTCTACTAATCTCTCGCTAATCCAAATTATTTAAGCATTAATTATCTTTTTTTTTTTTTGTAATTAGGACGATGGAACAGGACATATTGTCCATGTAGCAGATGCAACTAACCTAACTTCGGCGGTTGGAAGTGAAGTGTCCGAGGTGTTTGAAGGGCAAAAGAGTCATTATATCGACGAAAATCTCAAGGTTTTATTTTATAATTATCAGTTTTTTTATTTATTCGATTTATATATATATATTTTGGTCCGACCGGTTTTGACGATTACATCATTTTTAAATTATTTTTTTTCAGTTGATCAGATTAAAACGCACCGAGCATATTCTTCAAATTGGTACGTTGTTGACCGTCGTTGGTGAGGTACGTAAGTGGAGTTGAACAATATACATACATATATATATATATATATATATATATTATCCGTAATTCCCAATACATAATTCGGTATACAATCCACGAATTATATGTTAGATTATGGGATTAATATCGGGTTTTAATGGTATTATCCGAATTTGAATCCAAATTTCTCACGAAATAATATCCTCACCCAAATCCATTCGGGTCGATCGATACCTAATATCGAAATTTAAAGACAAATTTTTATAAAAATATGATATTATGTTATATGTAAACTGTAATCAAGGGAGATATAAATTTTAATCAAGAGACAAGAGGTACGCAAATACAAAAAACCCTAAAATATGGAAGAAATAAATACACAAAATATAAAAAATGCCCATGGATTGATACGGAAGTCGAACTCGAATTTCGGATTTTTCTAATTATATATATATATATATTCTTTTTTGAATTTCATTTCATGTGATTGCAGGCTATCAAAGATGATTCAGGAGAAATCACAATCCAAAAGCCAAAGAAAGGGTCTCTCTATATCTCTGCTGAGTTGAAATTGGATGGCCGAATCTCTAACGTTGAAGAAATTTCCATGTATATGTCTCTTATTACTTACTATTTGCTTAATTAGCATATTAATGAATTCTCAATTGATTAGTGTTATATATATATACACAAGAGTATATATATATATATATGTATATATTGACTCCTAGTAATAGTAAGATTTCATGTACACGAAAGTGAATAACCCAAACTTCGATACAGCCTAACCCGAATTCGAACCTCAAGTTTGGAGAGAGAACCTATAATCCAAATTATATGCATGACTGGTTCCCGATCCCGTAATTAGTTTAGGCTTTGGTATAGGATATCCGGTTACCAAAAATATATATTTCTTAATATTTGCTATTGAAGATGTTAATTGTGATGAACCAAAATTGTTTACTTATCTTTCGGACAGGCTGTTTAAGTATGCTTCTGCTGTTTTGATGGCTTTTGGTGTGCTTGAAACTGCGTTTGCAATGCTAAAGAGAAGAAAATGGCTAGCGTTCCGAAGCAGGTATCTTTCGGTTTTCGTCTTTTCTTTTTTGTAAAGATGCAAATTAGCTACGGGATGGGTATGGATCGGGTACACGAGAATTTTCCGGTGTCTGGATCCGTACCCGAAGATCTCGTTTCTCACATTTTAACATCTACAGTCGTATCTGATCGATCGTTTTAGATATCAAGACTAAAATATTGGGGTGTTTGTAAATATATCGGAAACGAAAACTATTTTAAAAAATATATATTTGTAAAAAAAATGACGATCGTCTGAAAAATTATAAATTTTTAAAAAACTCCATATAAAATTATAAATTTTATAATTTCTATATAAAATCTTGAACTTCATAAATTTTCAAAATATTCAAGATATCTCGACTCTCGTACCGTAAAAGTAAAATGGTAAATAATGAAATTAACAAAAGCATTTGTTCAAAACAAATGTATACTTTATCTATCATATATATTTTAATTATTATTTTTTATACGATATTTTAATTATTCGTACCTATGCGAAAGTTTTTTTACGTTCTTTAACAAAAAAAAAAAAAGTTTTTTACGTTGTGAGGTCGTCTTGTTGCAGAGCTCTCGCTCTCGCCCTCGCCGCAGCCGCTGGGAAAGCGGAGCAAGAGACGGAAGGTAAACCGGCGTTTGGCGTTTGGAGTTTGCGTTTGCGTTTGCGTTTGAATCCGCGTCTCAATCTCTTGCTTGTATTGCACGGCATCTTTACTCTATGTTTCGGTTTTCTCAGGTCAGGACTGCGTTGTTTGCCTTGACCGGGAGCCTAATGCCTTGTTCCTTAAGTAAGTGAACAAAATGAAAAACAACGAAGAGATTTGTAATTTGAATAAAATTGGACCGTCATTAAATTGAATTAAATCAAAAGGGAATCTTTGTTATTTTAATTTTATTTTTGTAACCATTGCTTCTTTTTTTTGGCAATTTGAAGGTGTGGTCATAACTGCTGCTGCATGGCATGTTCGTCGCGTTTGAAACGCTGTCCTCTTTGCCGGAGACGAATAGATGAGGCCGTGAAGATTCGTCGACGTCGAAGAACTTAATCTCATTTTATTTATTTATCCATTATATATATATATATATAAAATAACAGATTTTACCATGTAAAAATTAATTTCATATAAAATCATGAACTTTATAATTTGTATATCAAATCATGAATTTTATGAATTTTTTAATTTTTGTATATAAAATCATGAACTTTGGAATATTGTGGCAATATGACAAGATTAAGAAAGTTCATGATTTTATACATAAATTTTATGAATTTTTAAATTTTTGTATATAAAATCATGAACTTTGGAATATTGTGGCAATATGACAAGATTAAGAAAGTTCATGAATTTATACATAAATTATAAAATTCATGATTTTATATGAAACATTTTTGAAAAATTGTGAGTTTTAGACTATTTATTATATATATATCGTTTTGACCATTGAGAAAATTCGATTATGAAAAAAAATATGACGTTTGATTTGCATTGGTTGTGTGTCAACTAAACAATCGGCAGCTTAACTAATTAAATCCTCATTGACCTCTTTGACAATTAATTAGCACTTTACATCTTTTCGGATTATTTATATCACTTTGGCATTAATATTCGGTTAATTTGACTATTATTTTCCATCATTTTTTTTTTGTAAATTTTATATAATCAGAAAGGGTTGCCAATTTGGTTATTTATAAAATAACCGATACAAATCAAAGAAAATGAAATTATAACCGGATTAAATTTGACGTAAAAAAATTTTAAAAATTTGAAAAAATCAAATCCAAACCAATCCGAATAAAACATACTAATAACTGAAAAACCCAAAATTTATTCTAAAATTTTGATTAAAATATAAATAAATCATATGGAATCCGATACAAAAAAGCGAATGATTACGTTTTTCTAAAAGGAAAATAAATTAATCTAAATATAACCTAATCGAATAGGACCAAAATAAAATAACATGCTATGATTATATTTAACGCAGGTAAAAAATTCATCGGAACACTCAATTATTTTCACCTGAATTACAAGAAAATATCCATAAATATTTTTAAAAAGTATTAAAATTTAATTGCATAATAAAATCACGGAAAATACGTATATCCACTCAAAATTACACCATTTTTAAATGTCCAAACAAACCAAAAACGTATGTGCGAGGTTTAAAAAATTACAAAATAAGAGTAGCTCTAGGCACTTTTCAATTTTTATAAAATCAATGTTTTTTTTTTTATTTTTTCTCGGAAAAAGAACAATATTTTATTTCTATAAAAAAATAAAAAGTGAAAAAATAAAGGGAAAAGGATGTAATAAGGGGGTTCAATTCGTCCTTTTGTCTCTCCGTGATTAACGCATTGGACCTCTTCTTTTCCTCGTCGAGAGTGGGATTCTTCTTTGAGCTTTGAAGTGTCATCGTCTTTTTGTTGTCACACTTCTCCTCTTGGAACCACAAAATTATATATCAAATTACAGCAAATTATGTATTGAATATGATGGGAAAATTTCCAACTTAGGAAAACGACAAGTCTAGGCTTGTGGGTTTGATTACTCCTGAGGTCTGAACTTCCTCGAAATCGGTCAGTTTCGACTGGTTTATCTATTCTACGTGGTTTATCGGCTATTGCGAGGTTATAGTCTTCTGGGTTTGATTACTCCTGAAGTCTGAACTTCTTCGGAATCGGTCAGTTTCGACTGGTTTACCTATTCTACTTAGTTTGTCGGCTATTGCGGGGGTCCAAAAATTTACTGTCCGTCCTGCGGGGTCGGATAGCGTTCGGCCCGAAAGGCTGTTGCGATGGGTTTGCCATTGTTACAAAAAAAATATTGAATATGATAAAAAAAAAAGAAACACAAATTTAGGAACCCAATTTCCTTTACATATTTTATATCTTATGATAATTTCGTTATAATTATATTTCATCTATATTAGTATTAGTATTATACTCTTCACCTAGAGATAAAACGAAACCTAAATATATAATGACAACATTGAGTGATCTTGTGAAATTTTCTAATTTATACCGAAAGTGGTTAATTAGGGGCATTATCAAAAATACCTTTATTTTGCTATTTTGACTTCAACACATACTCTTCTTCAACTGTGACCATGTGACCCAAAATATGGTGTGATCACATATTGATCTTATTGCTCATAACGTTAAATTTATGATGTTTTAATCAAATGATTAGTAAGATATACAAGGTATGATCACAATGAATTAGTGTGATCACCATAAATTTAACGTTATAATCAATAAAATTAAAATGTGACTACGCTATATTTTGGATCACATGGATCACAGTTGAAAAAGGTATGTGTTGAAATAAAAATAGTAAAATAATGGTATTTTTGATATAATACTGGTTAATTAATGCTAATTGTGAAGTTTAGGGTTTTTCAAGGCGCATTTAGAGAAATTGTTTTTTTTTTAATTATTTATGGTAATATATAATAATGATGTAGAAAATAGGGAAATGTTCGTATATTTGGCACAAAAAAGCTTTACCCACTTTGACAAAATTCATTATTAAATCGGCGAACCATTATTCGCAATTGTCGGTTAAGTTTGATGAGCTTTGGACCAGCTAAATTCATTTGAATATATATATATATAAGCATGTCCTTATCATTATTCATTGTTACCTTTATTTATTTATTTATTGCAATTTCGCGAGGAGGGAATGGGCATCGACATGTCCCCGAAAGAAATCATTAAAAGCAGTCACGTCTGCACACATTTTAATCATAGAATATATATATATATATATGAACTCTCGAACTAAATGAATATAAAACAGTCCAAAAAGAAATTTTTTTTTTTTCCTTTTACATTTCACAAACAAACACGTACGGTTTTTGATTAAACACCCACCATAACTTAAAAACTTAAAAACCATAAAACGACGCTATTATACGTTTCGTATATATCTTGATGGACCGAACAATCATATTTATAATAATCTTTCATGGCGCGAACTGTTCTTGTTGCTCTTCACCTCCGAACTCTTGCTCCTGCTCTTGCTCGTTCATCGTGTTCTTCTCCCACTTGGGGCTGTTGTACGGATCTTGGAAGCCGTTTTCTTCGTTGTTGTTTTGTCTGAAGGAATTATAGTTGTTTACTTGATAACTTGGCTTGTTCCTGTAATGTTTCTTGTACATGTCGCCGTGGTTCTTGTCGTCGTTAGGGTCGAAGAAATACTTACCCTTCTCCATGAACCTCGTGTCGCTCATGCCTTGCCTCTCCTCCTCCTCGTTGTTGTAACTGTTGTACCCTTTTGATCTCTCCCTCCCGAAAGCGTTCGAGTTGTAATAGTTTTCGTTGTTGTCGTTGTTGTTATTGTTGTAATATTCGTTGTCTTTAGAGTACTTATCGAGGTTGTAGGACTCATCATCGGCTTGGCTCAGGCTTGTTGGAGTGTTGGATGGCTCGTAGTTGACATTTTCCTCGTACTTGAACTCCTCATTGTTGTTGTTGTTGTTTTTGTTGTCGTATGTGGTCTCGTGACCGTACAGACCGTACCCGTTTTCGGATTCGGGGACAAAGCTAGGTTCTTGTTGCTCTTTCTTGGGGGGAAGTTCTACCGATGTCTTCTCATGAGTTGCCTCGACAGGGACAGAGCTAGGGTTCCTGTCTCTTTGGAACTTGTGAAAGAAGAAGCTCTCTCTTGCATGGATTTGTTGAGTGGAGAGAAGAAGAGTGGAGAGGATGACGGTGATGAAGAAGAAGAAGAAGCTTCTGTTGAAGGAAGCCATTGATGGCTCTTCGAGCTAAAGAGCAATGTGAAGGCTTTTGTGGGTTTGTGTGAGATAGTGGGAGTCTAAGTCTTTATAGAGGAAGTCCTTCCAGTTTTTTTTTTTAATTTTTTTTTTTTGGAATTCTAAGTTTTTTATTTTTATTTTTATTTTTATTTTTGTAAATCTCGTTAGGTGCAAATGGGGACTAGATTGGTGATAATGGTTGATTGTAGGGTCCTTTTGGCATGAGATGACTTTCAAAGAGGTAGCTCACCTTTTCCCCCCTTTGGAAATTAGTTAATGACTATTATTTGTAAGTGCTTAATTGACGAATGAAATCTTAATTAAAATTTAGTATTAAATTGCTAATTAGTGATTAATGTGACAAAAATCATGAATCTCGTTCTTCCCCACGATTATCTAATTTTCCAGTTAATATGTTGAACAACAAATAGGACGAGATTATTAGATACAAGGTTGGATGATTCAACTGCTTTAGGATGAGACAAAATTCTCGAGTCTTCACTTCAGTTGGTGCATTCACCTGGACTTTTTTCGGTCTTCCGAAAGATGTATTTGGATTAAAGATTCGGTGAACTTTCGAATTATAAAAAAAAATGGAATTATTAGATAACGATAACATTTCAATTGACATTATAAAAACTATGGTTTTGGTTTAACATTAATTATAAAAAATTTCAATGTGTGACCGGTGGACTATGGCACATTACATCTACATAGTTTTTATTTCAATAACTAGAACCATACTTTTAAGACATGGAAATACATCTTTTTTTTGTGTCAGTATTTCATGTTAAACAATATAAAGCCGGACCAAATATGTTTATTTATAAACATATAGTTTTTAATTAAACCCTAGAAGGAATCGACATTAAGTGTCATGATGCTATGTCCTTGAGTGAGTAGCCTCGTAAAGCATCTTTCCCCTCTCTCTCTCTCTCTCTCTCTCTCTCTCTCTCTCTCTCTCTCTCTCTCTCTCTCCTTTCCCAACCTTTCAAGCAAAACCCAAATCGATTATATGCAATGAGGGTACGAAATGCTGCGGTGATTTTATTCTCACTCGTTGTAATCATTTAGATCAATGCTTTGTCTGTACTCTTCGTTCATTTCGCATCCTTATTAGGCTAATTAACGACGTTTATTGTCTAATTAAATTCTTAACTACCGACTCCGATACGTTCAATATCACTAAGATCATAGAAGAAAATATGTATACCCTTTTTGGATCTAAACTAAAGTTTTTTTTTTATATATTTTTAATAACTCATTTACATTTTTTTACGATCCGAAATTTTACCGTTTCTTTAACTTAACTACATCTTTCAAATGATCGGAGAAGTTCATATGAATGATCCTCCTCAAATGGAGACTCTGCATCTAGATTTGGAAATAGTTTTATTCCCTTTTTTGACGGTTGAACCATTCAATTTTGGATATAACTCATTTATATCGATGTTAATTCGTATAGTAATATCACGTGTAAGATTAGTTTGTTAACTATTTTGCATGGATTCCAAAATTTCAACAACAAATATTGAAATTGTAGTCGAAAATAGTTAGAGTGCGACCAAGAGAAGGTCAAAGCATGACAAAGACAGAACTGCAGAAGATTTGTTAGGGGAGAGCCATAAAGAAGAGGTTGTTAGAGAGAGAAACACGTTTTTTTTTTGTAAAACCCTAGAGAGAGAGAGAGATTTATAAATTAAAATTCAAATTTCGATAGTTAATGGGTGAGAATAAAAGATAGAATTGCTCAAATGTATTAAATTTCGTTAGAAATAATTTGTATTATTTGGTTATGCATAGGAAATATATTTAGGAAGAATAGGATGTGCGTTTTCGTTTGTAATTCAAATAAAAATAAATTGTAACTAAAATTCATATAAGTAAATAAAAATTAAATTCTAAAGATTTTTTTGGGACAAACCTAAAAATAATCTTCAACTTTCACATTTACACAAAAAAAAACCTTCTACTTAAAATTACTTATAAAAAACCATCAACTATTAATTTGGAGCAAAAAAAAACCATAAACCATATAAATTGTTTAAAATCAATTTTTCACTTTAAATTTTTTATAAAAAATTATCAACTATCAATTTTAATAAAAACAATATCATCTATCTAAATTATATTTAAAATTGAGTATATTTTATTATTATAAATATTATATTTAAAATTTTATCATATATTAATATTTTAGAAGTTGTAAATTATGTATATTTTATTGGTTATAAATATAAGAGATAATATATATATATATATATATATATTCTAAAATAATAAAAAAAACATGATAATTTTTACATGTAATATTGTAAATTGAGTATATTTTATTTGCTATAGATTTTTATATTTAGAATTCAAATATTTTTTATAAATTCAAATCGTTGATGAATTTTTTTATTGAAATTATTATAGAAACCTATTTAAAAAATTAATTGTTATAAAAAGCCAAATTAATAGTTTGCAACCATTGAAATATTAAAATGTTACAATATGATAAATTTAAATTAATATTATTTTTTTATTGTGATTTTTAGGATTATATAATTTATATATGTTTTCTATATAAATTTAATAGATTTTTATAATAAATATAAAACATTATATGTTTTGAGTAATTTAGATAGATAATTAATGTTTTTATTAAAATTAATCATTGATGGTTTTTTATAACAAATTTAAAGTGAAAATTAGTTTGAAATAATTTATATAGTTGATGGTCTTTTTTACTCTAAATTAATAGTTGATGGTTTTTTATAATTAAGTTTAAATAGAAGGGGTTTTTGTGTAAATGTAATAGTTGGAGGTTTTTTTTAGGTTTGTCCCATTTTTTTGTTGTTGTTTCATTTTAAAAAAATATAAAAATATATAAATTTGATAAAAGTAGATGAATTCTTCTTTCAACATATGTATATTGATTCTGATATTTGGTAGATTACAACTATATGGTTTGTTGGAAATTCAATTTAATGATTTATTCGGTGAAATATCCGAAATGGTAAATCACAAATCAAGATTGCGACATCTACGTCCAAAAATAAATATCGAAATAAATTTCTAAATGAGAAAAAGATTGGCATGAACCATGTGCGACAACTACTTGCATGTACAATACAAATCATTTAAATGAAAAAGCCGATAAAGGGCAAAATGGGAATTTTAAATATTGAGGGTGGAAGTGGGAGTGGGGGCATCCACTAAAGAGGCAAACCATGTGACCCTATAAGATAAGTGAGTGCCCAAATTAAAATTTGAATATTTATTATCCTTTTATCCCTCGAAAATATTATTCCACAAATTCCACATTCATTTCTCATCTTATTACATAAATATTCAATTATTCGAGAAATCCCATCTTCTTTTGTTATATTTTTTTTATTAAAAAAGTCTTCAAATTTTTTATTTTGTAAGGATTGTATCGGTATATATCGTAATGATTGATAATTATTACAAATGATGTAAATTATCAAAAGTATGCGATGTTATTACAATTTTTTTTAAAAAATATTATGATATTTTGGTATGTTTAGCAAAAAATATCAAAACAAAAATGTGGAAATTGCGATTATATTTTTCATGTTTTGTTGAGATTACAGATGATTGCAATGAAATCAACCAATTTTTTTATATTTCGCAAGTCGCAAAGGTTTGCGGATAATTGCGTGATAACGCGAGTTGCGTTATGAATCTTGTGTAACGTATCATAAAATAATGATATAAAAATTTTATATTATATATATAAATTTGGATGGATTTCATGGAAAAAACGTATTAAATATGTAAACGGATGTATAAAATACTTTAGGAAATATAATGTTAGGTGTGTCATTTTATGCCATCAATCAAGCAAACCCTAGGATGTGATTTTCCCAATTTCAACGTTGGAATTTTATATTGGTTATTTTACTTTTGAAAAATTAAATATCAAATCTTTGATTTGCCATTTATTTTTATTGTTTAAATATTTCAAGTATGGGAGAGTAAGTACTTCTCCTTTTCGGACACATTAAAAGATATCAATAGCTTGGGAAGAAGAAAAAATAAACCAATAAAACAGGAAGTAACGGAATAATATATATCCAACCAAATTTAATTTAAAATCGATTGAATATAAAATAGTAAAAATGAATGAAATGAAAATATTTTTAAAAAAAATAGGAAAAATAGTCTAAAAAACACGAACTGTAGTTTCCATATAAAATCATGAACTTTATAAATCTTTTCATATTTCCATATATTTATTTTATTAACTTTGCAAAAAAAAAAATTAACTTCCATATCAATCATGAACTTATGAATTTTGCGAAAGTATTACAAGATTAATAAAATTAATGATTTTATATTAGAAGTTATAAGTTCATAATTTTATATGGTACTTTCTTAAAAGTTCTTGATTTTTTTAGGAGATTTTTCTTAAAAAAATAATTTTAGTTGGATCAAATTGATCCGTTATAAACATCAAATAATATCATTTTAAAAAAATTAAAAAATAGTCGAATTATAACTCCAAATTTATATTCTAAAAAAAGTATAAAAAAAGAGAAAGAATAAAAATAGGAAGTAGAAAAAGAAAAAGGGAAATAAATAGAAAGGAAGATTCGGTAATTAAGGTTTGACCCACCACAAGAGGAAAAATAAAAACAAAGGAGGATTTCAATTTCATTGGTCATTTGTCAATGTGTTTGTGTGAGTTTTATTGCGTGACTATCGGAATTGGACTCACACGTTTTGTCATTTCCTTTTTCATTTATATATATATATATATATATATATATAAAATACCATATTATAACTTTATCACCTGCAGAAAGAGGATTTATGGATATTAGTATGTTGGATTTTATATTGATATACACAAAATATGGATCAAAAAGTCCATACAAGTTTCTAAGCCCTTTTGGTTTTTGGGTAATTTATAAATTGAAACTGTCCACAAATACTTGAATAATACCAAAGATTTGTAGATTTTCGGATAGTTTTTTAAAATAAATAAAAATATAGGATGTCCAATATTTAAGTTTTAGAATTTTGAATCTGTGGTAAAATCAAAGTATTTTATACACTACATACGATAAAAAAAAATTGTTCACATAGATCATGGATGAGATCACAAAATGGAAATCATCCAATTTATATTCAAATTTTCAGATGAAAAATGACCTCTTATATCATATTTGTGTTTGTTTTTATTATTTATTTTTTTGTAAATATCACAAACGAAAACATGAATTTATTTATAAAAAAAATATTCTAATTTTACTTATAAAATATGGATTACCTATTTGATATATTTTATTTTTATTTTTTTAAATATATTTAATATTTTTATATTTTTTATTTGAATCGTGAACCAATTCGTGAATCGAAACGATCTAAACCGAATAATTTTTTTTTAACTCCTGGAAAACGGGTCGCAACCAAATTCGGACCGATCTAGATCAATTTAGACCGAACCGACGCATTTGACATCCCACGGTCCCATACTAAAATCACATATACCAACCCATACCCTAAATAGTACCATATATGAAAACTATCAGAAGATTAATATTTTTCCACTTATTTCGGTTTACTTTGTATTTCCGGTTCGATTTGTTTTCGGTTTAGACTTTGTTCATGGTTTAGCCTACAAATTGAACCGGAAATACAGATTCAATAGTAAACCGAAATAAACCGAGAATTTTCTAACAAAAAAAAACTAAAACCCAAAACATATAAACTCCAATAAAATCATCACAAAACCTCATTCACTTGCAAACTCCAATACCCACTCAGAATCTTGGGTTCATCTGTTGGATATCATATATATACCTTATTATATAATCTATACCCTAAATTTGACAAACATGTTTCAACATTTCTTGTCACAAAAACCCAATAATCAAAATAATCAATAATCAAAGAGGAAACCCATCAGAAATTGACCATTCAACCATCAAACCCAATCATCATTATCAATCAACATCATCAAAATCAAAGGAGGAAACCCATCAGAAATTGATCTCTCAATCATCAAGCTGAGGGGAGTGGATTCCAGAGCAAGAGAGAGAACAGGAGGAGATTAGGAACCAAAATGGGAACCAGAGGATTCACGTGATTCGCCAATCTGCCCCTCCTCAGCCGCTTCCTCACGTACTCTCTCCTCTCCTTCACTCCCCACTCCCCGGCGGCCGATTTCGCCGGCGGCGGCTGAGAATACGGGCATTTGCACCGCCACGAGGTCTCGATTCTGCCGAAACTAGATACCCTTTTGAGGAAAAGAGAGATTGACCAGCGGAGAAGGAGATGGGTCTCTGAGGATGAAGAGCAGAGAATCGGGGGGTAGTCCCATGAGAGGTAACACGGGATCTGGGTCGCGATGAAGAACTGAGATTGGAGCGATGGTTTCGTTGTTGGGCTCGTCAGGATGTGAGTTAGGGCTTGTAATCTCTGTTCCCATGTCGTGTCCTCCATCGTTTTCTCTGATCTGTGTTCTTCTGGATAAGGTTTCAGAGGACAGATCCATGAAGAGGGTCTTTCCGGTTTAACTTGTCCGACTTAAACCGGTTATAAGCGGTCCAAACCGGTTATGGGACCGGTTTTGTGTAACCAAAACCAGGAATGGATATTTTGGTATTCGTTTCGAATTCGGTACAATATTCAATCAGTTCGGTGTACCAATAGGGTATTATATTCGGTTTCGGTCCGATTTCGATTTTTATTAAAAATATCTATTTTACTAATATTTTTTTATTTTTAAAGTTTTAGAGAATAGATTAATGGAGAGGTTTATTTCGGTTTAATTGGTATGAGTTAAACCTCTTATAGTCGGTCCAAATCGGTTACGGAACCCGTTTTGTGTAACCAAAACCGGAAAGGTAATTAATGGTCATGCTCCATTGGCTCTAAATTTAATCAATAACCATTCACTTCTTTTATTCGGTTTGGATCGGTCCAAATGTTCGGTTATTAAACAAATTGGACATCCTAAAAAAGTTATTCACCCACCGAACCCTAAATAGTGTTTCTGAATTGAATCATCTCGTGTCACCTCGTTCGGTTCTCATTCTCATTTTCTGAATATATCTATTTTTCTCTTCGAATTACCCTCAAAATGTCGAACATTTCAGCGATTCGAAATTCAGATATCAATCAAGTATCGAACATTTCAGATATCGAAATTCAGATATCGACTGATAACGGGTTTAGGATCGGATTCTGAATCCTAAAATTGTAAGTAACATAGATATAACACACATCAATTTACTTTCATAAATGTGTATTACCATTGAAATTTCTCCCGATCCGTAAGATGAAACGAAAACATTAAAACCCATTATCTAAATCGATAGCAAAATAGATCAAAATCATTTAACTCATGAAGAAAACGCTCAAACAACAGCATAGTCTTGTCCTAAAATGTGTTCCAAAGGGCAAAGGGTTATCCAGCATTGAATCACGAACATGTCAAGACCGATTACTTGGGTAACACGTAAAGACTGCAGATCCCGGTTCGGTTCGCAAAGTTGTCGGAACTAAACCGAAAACGTTAGCACGATATGAATCGAATTCAGCGGATTGATTCCGAAAAGAATCTATCGAAGTTCTGATTCGGGCAGAACAGCATGATCAAGCCACGTGAACAATATGATGGAAATGATTTCGCATCTCAACCCCTCTTTTTCAAGCAGAGGGTTTCCTCAAGAACAGTCTGCATCACACAAATGCGAATCAAAACCTAAAACCATAACCACAAAACCCGGTTCAGGCATTGAAATTGAGATTGAACCGATGAATTCATTACCCAATTGAACGATATTGAGTTTACCCGAATCGAAATCATTGATCAGACTCGCACTAGCGATGATATATGATCAAGGCTCGCCTAGAAAATATGAATTTTAAAAAAAAAAAAATTATGTATTTTTGGTCGAAGTTTCAAATTTTGTATATTTATATTTAAGTTTTTTGAAATTTCGTGTTTTTTAAACGGTTTCCTTTTATTAATATGAACTAGGTTCCATTTTCTGAAAAATAACTCTCGTTCAAGTTAATTGGTTAATATAATATAGTGGAGAGTATTAATATATTATAATTGCTCATTAAAATTTTAAAAATCTTTATTACATTATTATGATATGTACTATATATTCCGAAAGAAATAAAAATAATGTGTTTGTATGTGAATATATTATGTACTAATAATCTAAAATTTGCTATTTTTATTTTGTTATTGTGGTACTAATTAATTTTGGTTTATTTTCAAATTCTCCCTTGAGTTCATACAGAATTGAAAACATGGATGCCAAAAAAAATTTCTCGTCTAATAAAAAGTTACACTACTTGGATCTTGTAATGGAATTATTTTGTTCAATTATTTCAAAATCATTATTTGTTATTATTATGATTTTAAATGATTCTTTTTGGTGGATTATTTTTATTTGAATAATGAAATTAAAGTTCTGCCATTTTTTAAAATTATATATATACATAGTGTTTATTAATATTCAAATTTTCAAGGGATATGTTAATTATAACATATTTAATTCGGATAATGAAACTAAATAATATCTAAAATAACAAGTATATGATGGATATATGGTTATCCATGAGAGTGGCTTTTCAACTTCTCTCTCTCTTTTTTTTTAATTTCAATTGCAAAACATGGTTACGAAGGTAGTGAGTGAGTCAATATGACGATGAAATAATTTTAATATAATATATAGTTTCTTTTTTCTAGATAACTATCATGTAAAATATATTCTGTTCGTATTTGGACCAGTGAAGCATCAGTGAAGATGTGACTGAATATTTTCATTATTATCTAACAGGGGAAATAGTTGCTATACTCTTTTACTGCTATTTGGATTTTTCATACTACCCTCTAAACAAAAAATTAAACAAAAAATACTATTTATTATGGCAAAAGACAATAAAATCTTCATATATTAATGAAAATACAAAAAACCCTATATTTCTTTCAATTTAAAAAATTCAAAAATAAAAAATAAAAATAAAGTTACGTAACTTTATTTTTATTTCTCTCTCTCTCCTAACTTTATTCTTCTTCCACTTTCTCTCTCTTCATAAATCTTTTTCTTCTCTCTCCTAACTCTCACGATTTTAGCTCTCTCACTCTCTTTCAAAACTTCTAATCTTTTACGTTTTGTGCAATCTTTTGCGTTTTGTCCTATTTTCTGTTTAAATCTCCGGTTAGATTCAAGATCCGAAGAAAAAATGAAAACCGTATGGAAATTGCAAGGTTAGACAAAAACATGGTAGGTTAAACTTCAATTTCTTTTAGATTTGTTGGATTTTGAAATTTGTTGTTGTTGAGTTAAAGTGTGGTTTCGAAATTTGACTGACAGAAATTTAGGGTTTTGGATTTTTCAAATTACATTTAACCACCAAAAATTGAAGAGATAGAAGAAGCAATGACGACATCGAAGAAATGACAAGTTAATGTTAATCTTCGTCACATTTTTCGAGCAAAAGTAGTAACTTTATGGAGATTACGGAGTTAGATGAACACAAGGTAGGTTAAAATTCAATTTATTTGTAAATTTGTTTGATTTTGAGATGTGTTCTTATTGGGTTGAAGTGTGGGTTGGGGATTTGAACGATAAAGCATTAGGGTTTTGGGTTTTTTTTTTAAATTTGGGAATTTCAAAATAGAATGTTGGTTTGCGGGTTTGGATCAAATCGAGTGAAATGGTTGAGTTTCGGTCAAATAAGACAGTCATATAGGTCACATCACTGTATTGGTCGTTGTTTGGATGTATAGATGACATGAGGATTCAAATGTTATGGTCTCACGATCACAGTCACAAAGGTCACAATGTCACAGGATCATATAGATATGCCTATATCACAATATACAATAGTCACGAGTCACATGGTCACATGGTCACAAGGTCACATGATCACATAGTCACATAGTCACATAGTCACAAGGTCACATGGTCACAATGTCACACGGTCACAGTTACAAAGGTCACATGATCACAGGATCATATAGGTACGCCTATATCACAATATACAATAGTCACGAGTCACATGGTCACATGGTTACATGATCACCTGGTCACAAGGTCACAAGATTCCGATTGACTATATTGCATATAGAAAGGGGTGAAGAAACACTTCTTTTTTATTTGGAAGGGTACGAGGGGAGTACAGATGGAATGGTTCAGTTTTGGATACGACATCTGAAAACGAACCTAGTCACATGGTCACATAGTTACACGGTCTCATAATCATATAGTTTTATAGTTATACAGTCACATGGTTATAGTGTCACACGATGATATCTAGAAAATATTATTGACATATATTATTTTATTTTGTAGCATATGGAAGAGACGATGTATGAACTCCACACCTGCATTATAAAGCATCACGTGACCTACATAGGATGCAACTATTTGACTTGTGATACTATGTTCATAGAGCTGATCGACGCATGAGTAGAATCGGAAGACATGACAACAAATATTTCAGAAGACGAAAGTGTAAATTTTTAATTTATTTCACTAAATTTACTTTGTTTATTTTGTCTTGAACCCTAACTATGATATATTTTTCTTTATTTGGTAGTAGACTAAATTATGAACTCTTGTATTTAGTTTTTTGTTTATTAGAAATCTGAATTTATTTATGTTTTATGTAAAATATGAGTCTAAATTATTGTATGAAAAATTTTAAACTTAAATTGATGGAGAAAAAAAATATAAGGTTAAAATAAAATTACGTTTTTTTCAATTGTGAAATGAGTTAAATTGTCAAAGTAGTCCCCACAAGAAATCTAGGTTGAATTGTCAAAGTGGTCCACACAATGGAATAAGAGAAAAATTATGGGTTGAAAATTTTGTAGGTAAAAATTTGGGGTTAAAAATTGGGAGGGAAAAAATATAGGGTTAAGAGGGAAATTATATAGGGTTGAATATTCAAAATATGCACCATATTAAAATTAAAAATGGAAATAATGATTGTGGACCTTACAAAACATAAAAATCTGGAGAAATCTGACTAGTTCTTCCTGTGGGTCCCACATCACATTTCAGTCACAATGGATCACAATGGTCACAACCGGTCACAATCTTCGATCCATGCGATTTTTGTCAATTTAATTACTCTACAATGTCACATATATTTCATAAGCCTATTCTCTATTGTTTCGAACATTAGAATATGGTTTTTGCGATTTTTGTGTTTTAGAGTTGTTATTCCAAATGTGTTTCTATATATTTCATAGTGTTTTATAAGTGTTTTTGACAAATTTGGAATATTTCTTCTACAAACCCCTTAAAATATTTTGAAAATTTCTCACATACACTATATATTTGATATATACACCCTGATAAACCACTCCGAAGTTTAAAAATTAAATTTTGGTCTATATTTATCAACACATTTCGGTAACGGATCACAGTCGGTCACAATGGTCACACAGTGTAAAATTGCACTTCGGTCACACGGTCACAATGGGTCACAACGTTGGCTCATGTGAGTCAATTTATTTAGTGTACAACACGAGTAAGATATATGCGAAAATACAAGGTTAAAAGTACAATATTAATTAATATGGTACAGACACAATATTATCCAAAATTTTTAACACATTATTGTACAAAAATATTACAAAATTATTATACAAAGGTCTTTGGATATTATTGTACAAATGATTTGTAACACGTTAGTATACAAATATACCACACAATTATTATATAAATTCTGGTTATTTTTTTCACTCTAAATTAGTTGTTCTCTCCTCATAATATACATCATCTTGTTTTCCACTACGTTCAACAATACTTTAATGAGCAAAATTATAGGTTGTGACCGAAATATACTACAAACCAATGAACTACAGAAATAACAACAACTAGAAGAAAAAAACCACAAAAGCATCAATGTGCATGGAAAAAAAATCGAGATTTCCACACTAGCTTACATATTTTTAGTTTTTTCATTGATTTTTCTTTGATTTCGTCTGATTTTTGCAAATATTTAGGACAAAATATCAAGATAAATATGAGAGAGAAAATATAGAAGAGAGAGAAAGCTCAATCGAAAATAATGGCGGACGGAGAGAGAAACGTGCAAAAAATGGGAGGAGAGAGAAACTTTAGAAAAAAGGGAAAATTTTATTTATTATTATTTTTAATTAAAAAATTAAAAATGGGAGGAGAGATAAACTTTAGAAAAAGGGAAAATTTTGTTTTTTATTTTTTTAATTTAAAAATTATATCTTAAGGATATTTTGGTAATATATCATTGAAGAGAGTAGATTGGAAGTTGAATTTTTTTTTAAAAAAAAGAAGAGGATGGCAGCAGAAATGCTTATAGTGCATTAAGGATAATTTAGAAGTTGTCCCCTAACAATCCTGCCACTTTATTTCTATCAACTAAAGTTATAATTTTTTTTTATTTGGGCAATCTTTAAAAGTTATATTATTATTTTAATATGATATTCTTCATTTATAATTTATATTATGGTAAATGACTTTATATTAGAGGTGAGCAACCGAACCGTACCGAATAAAAAAATATGGTATTTTTTCTGATCCGAACTGTTCAAAATTCTTGAAGGGTATTAATTTTAGAAAAAAAAAATTTAGAACCGAAATTTAAAAATCTCGAAAAATCGATTGTTTTTAAAAAAATCTATTTTTTTAATAAAAACCGGAATCGAACTGAATACAATATAATAACCGATTGATATCTATTTTTGTAAAATTAAAATAATCGAATTATCAGAATTTGAACGGAATACTGAATCATTCATCACATCAAACATATATGCAAAAGAGATGTCTCAAAAGACGAGAAAGCCAAGATTCTAAGATTCGATATTAAGAATAAAAAATTCAGTTTAAATATTACAAAAGTTCATATTTGTTTCCTAAGAAAATAATGTGAGGGAAGTGGGAGAAGGTGAGATTAGGACAGAAATTAAAAATAAAATCAAATTAATTAGTTAATTAATTGAGTAAGATTAAGGGAATAATGATGACTGTAAGGTGTGAAACTGGCCCAAATGGGTTGGAACAACGACTTTCTTCTAGATGTTTTTTTTGCTCTCCACAATATTTTTATTCTCAAGTTGAATATTTTTATACGCGAAAATCGTATATAAATACCTGAATTTTTATAAAACTTTTATATAAATATATGAACTACAAAAATCCCATATAAATATCTAAAATTTTTTAAATTTTCATATAAATATCCATTTTTTTTAAAAAAATCTCTCAAATAAAATCAAAATCTATTAACGACGTTTAATTTATAACGGAATCTGTCAAAAATTGATGATTTAATGTTTGGACATGTTAAACGCTGTTAACGGATATTATTTTATTTGGTAAATTTTCAAAAGTTTGGGTATTTTTGCAAAAATTTTGAAAAGTTTAGATGTTTAAATGAAAGTTTTATAGTTTAGATATTTATGTGAGAATTTTATAAAAATTTAGGTATTTATATAAGATTTTCTTTTTTTTCGATAGATTACCATAAAAAAACTAAGATATCCAAGTATTTTAATTTTTAACTGGCCCAAATAAATTATTTATTTCAAAAAAAATAATTGTTTCAAAGAAAATAATGTGAGAAACTGGCCCAAATAAATTATTTATTGAAACAAATTATTCGGTGAAAAACTAATAAACGCCTTTCATCGTATTAGGTTTTAATTCTTAGTTAAATTATCAACAAAGAGTATTAAAAGGGGAATAATATTACGATTTATAAACTTGTCGAAGGAAGTTGGTTATTTTATTAAAATAAGGGTGTGTTTATATATGAAAATATCCAGTTATTTTTACGAAATTTTCTGAAATTAAGATATCAATCAAATAAAATATTATATTTAAACAAAACGTAAAAAAATAGAAATAAACTGTTGAAAATTTTAATATAGTCGATATTTTTGCTGTACAATTTTTGAACTTCCCTGCTCTGAGAAAATTAAAAGAAAATGGGAGTTTCACGTTTTTACTAACTTCGAGGTAAAACAGTAAAAGTAAAATTTTATATTACATTCTGTTTTTTTGCTGTAAAAGTGTGAATGTTTGGACAGGAGACCAAAATCTGCCTTTGAAGAGTTGCGCGTGTCATTTAATTTATTTTCTCATAAATTCTCTTTCGATTTATTTAGAATTTAGAAGTTGATTTCGAATATGTAACTTTTAGATATGTTTTTTTTTTTTGTAACGGCGGGAACCCAACCACAGGTGTTCAGGTGCAGTGATAAACCCTCTGGTTCCACGTAATAGCCTGCAAACCACGTAGAACAGGTAAACCAACCAAAGAATAACAGACTCGCTGGAGAGTGGAATCGAACCCAACTTTTAGATATGTTAATTTTGATACTTCAAATGTGAAGGTTATTTATATGAAAATCATATAAATTTTTATCAAAACTTTTAATTTAATATAACATTTTTACAAATAATATATAGAAAATATAATTTGGAGCATCTAGTACCCGCAACTAGATCAATAGAAAAACTATATACAATATATATTATTTTAAAAAAAATAATACATCATAATGTAAAAGGAGTTACATGTATTGCATTTAAATATATATTTTATTTATAGAGAAACACATTGGGACAAAAATCATTTGTTTCGTACCTTACCCAAATGAATTTGACCGAAATCTCTCTCTTTTTTTTAAAAATCTAATTTGACCGAAATCTTTATAACAACTAAATTTAAATCATCACATCGATTCTTAATCCATATTATCCGTATAATTCTAAAAGAAAATACGGGGAAGATATAATTTAACCTATTTGGATTATTTTCTAATAGTTTTTTTTTTTCTAAAAAAAATGCATTTTTATAAAAAAGAAAGAAAGAAAGAAATGCATTACACATTAGGACTCTTCAACATCTCATCATAATATGAGAAAAATAAATAAATAAATAAGACAATATAAATAAATAAAGTAATTTTGTTATGGTTAAATTAGATATGTCATTATAAAAATAAATTCTATATACTATTTTGATTTCAACTCATACATTTCTTCAACTATTACCATGTCACAAGAATCACAGTCTTATCATATAGTGGTCAAATTGGTCATAACGTTAAATTTATGGTGATCACACTAATTCACCATATTCATCCCTTATATATTATACTAAAAATTTGATAAAACTATTATAAATTTAATTTTGTGACCAATATGACCACATATGATCGCAATATAATTTTGATCACATGGTTAGAGTTAGAAAATGATATAATTTGAAATCAAAATAGCATACGCATGATATTTTTGTTATAATGTCAGTTGGTGATAGTATAATTAGGTTAATTATCAAATTAATACACAGAAGTCAAAGATGATGCGAATGCATTTATGCATTAATGTATCAAATCGAAAAGCTTCATAACCATACATAGTTACATTAAGGTTTGATCAATGTTTTTAATCATCTAGTGTATAGACATTTCAATTTGACTATTAAAATGTTGGTTTCCATGATAACAAAAACAAAACAAAAATTATTTATTGAAGACGACAACACTTTTCAAGTACTGTCATAAATTTTGTTATTTTGTAATTAAAAAACATGTACCATCTAACCGACAAATTTACTATATAGGTTTTATTATTTTGGCCCACGATATTAATATTTTCCAACCAACTCCAACTCATATGAACTTTTCGACTAGAAAAGAAATCTCTCAATGTTCCAAATTAGAGAATCATATTTTAAAATTCAGATCTATCTTAGAGTGATTTGTTATTTATTTATGTTTAATTTAATATATTTATTAAATTTTATACTAGATTCATTTTGTTCCTTATTTTTTTATTATATTTTTTGATAAAAAATATTTATTTTTAAACATTATATTGTGTTTAATTTTTTAAAATTATTTTATTTTATATTCTATCATTTATTTTTTAAACTATTCACATCAAATCAAATTTTGAATTATCTTTCATATATATAATATTTGATTTAAGATTTTTTTCAATCTAATTTTTAAAATTTTAATAAAGAAAAATTCTATAAACATTATGTGGTTTATTTCAAGATGTCAAATAAATATTCTAGTTTCTAAATTGCTAACTAAATATTTTGATTTGATCAATTTAGCCAAATAGATACCAAAGTGATGATATCATTAAAATGGCATAATTTGTACCAAATTGATGGTACAAATTGGTACAAATTGACCGATATTTATTTTTCAATTTAAAATTGAAGTACATTTATATGACATATTTAAATAAATACAGTATTTTTATAGAATTTCTTTTAATAATTATTGATGATATGTAATGAAATTTTATATTAAAATTTTGAATTTTTCATGGATTGAGATTAAATTTGATTTAAAAATATTAAATTTATTTTTTTCAAAATTTTCGATTAATTAATAAAAATACAAATCCTAGCGGTAACAATTATAGAATTTTCGGATACGAAGTTAAATAGTAAAAGTCAAAGTGTTTTGCGCGTGACACAACGCTCACGCAAATCGGGCTCACGCACAACGAGACGACAAAAGCAATAACAAGATGTTTTGTTGTTTTGAAAATAGATAAGGAGATTGCATGCCGTTTTGTCATCAGCCCCGATGATGATGAGACGGACGACGCGATGTTTCGAACTTTGGCCTTTTTGTCATCTGTCTCCAGAAGCCTTTTTGCGCCATTTTCCCGTGAAAATTCTGAATTTCCGGAAGAAAAATAATTATAACCAAAAACGTGACGAATATGAAATTATTGTGCTCGAAAAAGCATCATGCAGGTTTATATTTTAATAATTTAAATAAAGTTTATTCATTTCCCATAAAAAAAAAGTAGTTATGTTTTTATTGCATTTATTTCATAACCTATCTTTTCAAGGGTATATTTATGTTTGTAATTGTATGCTTTTTGAACTGTGCTGTATTTTTGGTTCAATTTCTTTTCTATTATATATATATATATTAAGTTAAATTCATTCTACCCTTGTATTCAAATTTTATTTAGATTACACTTTTATCATAAATATTTATTTTCTAAAATAATTTCAGCCTTCGGCATACTATTAATTTTGAATATTAAATAGCTATGCCAAATATTAAATTGTATTTATATCTTATAATTTGGTGGTGGACCCAAAAAAAATAGAAAGGATGAATAATTCATGAGATGGGCAAATGGTACCATTTCTAGTAATTACTGCATGGAAGAGGAATTACTGAGGTAACATATGGCATATTACCCCACATCTTAAGCATGGGGTTAAAAAACTAATTAAATTTATGCATTTTCAATAATAATAATAATAATAATGATGATTGAATAATCAGTATTCTTCATGACAATACCAACAAATCTCATAAATCACATTTATTATTATTGCATTAGTGGTTGGAAGTATGGTATCATTTATTTTATATCAGAAAACACTAACTCTTCATTTAATGTATACGGAAATTTTCAGTTGTAATTTTGATTCTGGAATCAGTTCAGTTGTTAATTACATTATCATACTTATTAATTGTTGTCTTTAAGATTTAATTTTGATTTAATAAGCATTGTAACTGTTATTATATTAGATTTTTTGGTCCAATTTTATTGAAATTCGATTCATATTAAAATATGTTATTATAAAAATTATTTCTTTAAATATATAGCTCTTATATTGGGTTGGATTTTAAATTTTAATATGAAATTGATTAATTTAATTTAGAAAATTATAAATTTCAAAATGTTTGATTTTGAATAGAAATAAATATTATTCGATTAGTATGTACAATTTAATCGTATACCTTATACTAGGGCTGGGCGTTTCGGTTCGGTTCTTCGGAACCGGACCGAATCGAACCGTTAAAACGGTATTTTTCTCGACTCGAAACCGCTGTTATTTTCCGAACGGTACCATTTTTAGAGAACCGAATTTTACTGGAACCGAACTGAACCGAACCGAATTTTAAAAATCCCGAAAAACCGAATATTTTTAAAGAAAATCTATCATTTATTTAATAAAATCCAGAACCGAACCGAACCGATACCGAAATCGAACCGAACCGAATACAATAAATAACCCGATTGATACCTATTTTTGTAAAAACCGAAAGAACCGAACCGATTTATTCCGTCCCGAACCCGAATCGTTTTCCGAAACGTCCACCCCTACCTTATACAATATATCTATTTTAGAGTTAGTAATAAACATAATTATCTATTTTTCAATAATAAAACATAATTGTATCTCATTTTGTGATTAAAAATATTGGTAATAGATTAATGATAGATTCGAATATTCGAAAAGTACTAAATTGGACAAATTAGCAAGACTGTAATTAAATGGATATGGTTATTGATTAAGAAAACTTTGATTAGATATTAATAACTAATTCTTTAAGAGTCTGAGTTTCCTAAGCCATTTTGCAGATATAATATTTAATTTAAAAAATTAGTGTTTATATTAAATATATTAAAATTGGATAAATACATAAATTTAATTATATTAAATATAATATAATAAAGTTAATAGAAAAAAGACGTTTTATAAAATAATATATTTCAATTCTTTTTTCTTATATTTTTTTCAATTGAGATTCGTTTTTTCTAATATGAGAATATATAGTTGAATAACTAATTAAAATCACAAATTTATATAAAAATAAAGTAATAAAACTTTTAATAATTATACATAAAAATGATATTTTTAATTTTAATTATTTAATAATATGAATATTGTATAGTATTGAGCATATTTATTCCAAAACGAATTATAAAATTACAAAAAAAAAAAACTAAAATGATATTTTGCCTTTCACAGTTCCAATAATTTCTCCGTAAAAAGAAAACAAAATCTAGTCTGTCTCAGCCTAAACACACTCTCTTCTCTCTCTCTCTCTCTCTCTCTCTCTCTCTCTCCGCCACAGTCCGCCGCCGCCGGAGAGTGGCCATTCTTGTGGAAAAGAACATGAATTTTCTCCTTCTCTTCTTCCTTTTCCCTGTCGCCATCTCTCTCAACCAAGAGGGTCTCATTCTCCAGAAGGTGAAGCTCTCTCTCCACGACCCAGACTCTTCTCTCTCCTCCTGGAACCCTAACGATGCCTCTCCTTGTCGGTGGTCTGGAATCTCCTGCGGCGGCGATGGCGGTTCCGCCGTCACCTCCGTCGACCTCTCCAGCTCCAACCTCGCCGGACCTTTCCCTTCCGACATTTGCCGTCTCCCGACACTCTCGTTCCTGTCCTTGTTCAACAACTCCATAGCTTCGACTCTTCCTGTCGATGTCGCGGCGTGTCGGAGCCTCGAGCATCTCGATCTCTCCCAGAATCTCCTCACCGGTGGCCTTCCGGTCACGCTCGCTGACCTTCCCAACTTGAGGTACCTTGATTTGACTGGGAACAACTTCTCCGGCGACATACCGGCGAGTTTCGGTGGGTTTCAGAAGCTCGAGGTTCTATCTCTGGTGTACAATCTGTTGGACGGGACGATTCCGCCGTTTCTCGGAAACATCAGCTCGCTGAAGATGCTGAACCTGTCGTACAACCCATTTAATCCTGGTCGGATCCCGCCGGAACTCGGGAACCTGACGAATCTCGAGGTTCTGTGGCTCACTGAGTGTAATCTGGTCGGCAAGATCCCCGACTCGCTCGGTCGACTCGGTCATCTCATTGATTTGGACCTCGCGCTGAACAACCTGGAGGGTCCTATCCCGAGTTCGCTCGCCGGGTTGACTCGTGTCGTCCAGATTGAGCTCTACAACAACTCGCTGACCGGAAATATCCCGCCGGAGCTCGGGAATCTGAAGTCGCTGAGACTCCTGGACGCGTCGATGAACCGTTTGACTGGGTCAATACCTGACGAGCTTTGCCGGGTTCCATTGGAGAGCTTGAATCTCTACGAGAACGATCTTGATGGTGAGCTCCCATCGAGCATAGCACTTTCTCCGAACTTGTACGAGCTCAGGATCTTTGGTAACCGCCTCACCGGCGATTTACCCAGAGACCTCGGCAAAAATTCGCCGTTGAAGTGGCTTGACGTGTCGGAAAATGGGTTTACCGGCGAGTTACCGGCGAGTCTCTGCGAGAATGGTGAGTTAGAGGAGTTACTGATGATACATAACTCGTTCTCCGGACGAATACCAAACGGTCTTGGCGATTGCCGGAGCTTGTCCCGTGTCCGGTTAGGACACAACCGGTTCTCGGGTCCAGTCCCTTCCGGATTATGGGGATTGCCTCATGTTTACTTGCTTGAGCTCGTCAACAACTCGTTTTCCGGCGAGATCGCCAAGACTGTCACAGGTGCATCTAATCTCTCCCTGTTGATTATATCGAACAATGAGTTCAATGGCTCGTTGCCGGAGGAAATCGGGTTCTTGGGCAAACTTAATCAGTTGTTGGCCGGCGACAACAAGTTCAGTGGCTCGTTGCCTGGTTCCATGGTGAAACTTGGAGAATTGAGTATTCTTGATCTTCATGGAAACCAGTTTTCAGGGGAGTTACCGCGTGGAATCAAGTCCTGGAAGATGCTGAACGAGTTGAACTTAGCCAGCAACAAATTTTCCGGCAGAATCCCAGTTGAGATCGGGAGTTTATCTGTCCTGAACTATCTCGATCTCTCTGATAATCTGTTTTCTGGTGAAATCCCACTCTCCTTACAGAGTTTGAAGCTAAACCGGCTGAATTTGTCGAATAACCGGTTATCGGGTGAGGTTCCTCCTCTGTTGGCAAAAGAAATGTATAAGAACAGCTTCCTGGGAAATCCCGGCTTGTGCAGCGATTTGGAGGGATTGTGTGGCAGCAAGAAGGAAGCAAAGAACAAAGGCTATCTATGGCTTCTCCGGTCAATTTTCATACTTGCAGCCCTTGTGTTTCTCGTCGGAATTGTTTGGTTCTACTTCAAGTACAAAACTTTCAAGGAATCAAGATCCGTGGAGAAATCGAAATGGACGTTAATGTCGTTCCACAAACTGGGTTTCAGAGAAAACGAGATTCTCGAAAGCTTGGCCGAAGACAATCTGATCGGAGCTGGATCTTCCGGTAAAGTGTACAAGGTTGTCCTTAGCAGTGGCGAGGTTGTTGCTGTCAAGAGATTGTGGACAAGATCCATAAAGGAAACTGAAAGTTGTGATCCAGAGAAAGGCCAAAACCCTCAACCCCGAGATGATGCCTTTGAAACCGAGGTCAAGACATTGGGTAAGATCAGACATAAGAACATCGTCAAGCTCTGGTGCTGCTGTTCCACGAGAGATTGCAAGCTCTTGGTCTACGAGTACATGCCCAATGGAAGCTTGGGCGATTTGCTGCACAGCAGTAAAGGAGGATTGTTGGGTTGGCAGACAAGGTACAAGATTATCTTGGATGCAGCCGAGGGGCTGTCTTATCTTCACCATGATTGCGTTCCTCCGATTGTTCATAGAGACGTTAAGTCCAACAACATTTTGATCGATGGAGATTACGGGGCAAGAGTCGCAGATTTCGGCGTGGCCAAAGTCGTTGACTTGACCGGGAAGGCACCCAAATCCATGTCGATCATCGCTGGCTCGTGCGGTTATATCGCACCAGGTTAGTCGTCAGTCCATGATTCATTCATCTGTGTCTGGTTATTACTGGTAAAAAAAATGTTATCTTGCTGCAGGATTCGTCAATAATTGAACATGATCCACATTTTTATCACCCAGATAGTAAATAATAACAAAGTTTTCAGATTTAGTTGAGGGTACTTAAATTGGCATTCACTCCCATTATTGTCTGGACCACAGCAATGGCTCCCCACATGTTCTGTCTCCATTAATACGCCAGCCTTGAAATTTGAATTGTCCCTACATAACCGATCTTCTTCAATCTTATTGCAGAATATGCTTACACGCTCCGGGTGAACGAGAAGAGCGACATATTCAGTTTCGGGGTTGTGATCTTAGAGATAGTAACTAGGAAACGTCCGATGGATCCCGAGCTGGGGGAGAAGGATCTGGTCAAGTGGGTATGCACCACATTGGACCAAAAGGGCATAGATCACGTCATAGACCCGAAACTCGAGCCTTGTTTCAAGGAAGATATAAGCAAAGCCCTGAACATCGGACTCCTCTGCACGAGCCCCTTACCGATCAACCGACCCTCCATGAGAAGGGTCGTGAAAATGCTGCAAGAAATAAGCGGCGAGACCCATCTCAGGGTGTCGGAAAAGGACGGGAAATTGACCCCTTACTACTACGAAGACGCCTCGGATATCTGAAAACCGGATACTCTATTCGATTCCTTGTATAAATATATGAAATCGAAACGGAGGAATCGGGTTTTTTCAGGGAGAAAAAGGAAGAAACTTTACCGCAAGAAAAAGCTCTCCAGATATTTTTGGCTGGTAAAGTTTGTGACTTTGGGGAGGAGATTTATGATGATGAAACCCAGTTGGGGTTTTGCTCTTTTGCTTTTAGGGTTTTCTGAATTTTAGGAGAGGAGAGTGTCCTTTGTAAAGTGTGGGTACCAAATCGTCAATGTGTCCCTTTTGCTTTCTAGCAAAAAAAAAAAAAAAGGCTTCAATGCCTTTGCCCTGTCTT